>NC_133331.1:82630379-82925622 GCF_042186555.1 Aquarana catesbeiana | reverse complement strand
TGTATGTTGAGTAATTTTGAGGGGATAGCAAATTTACAAGCTGTACACTCAATACTTTATATTGTAGCAAAGTGTCAATTCTTCAGTGTTGTCACATGAAAAGATATGATAAAATATTTACAAAAATGTGAGGAGTGTGCTCACTTTTGAGAGATACTGTACATGCTTCAAGTCAGTGATTTAAAAATACTTGAAGCCAGTGGATCGGCATGTCAGCGAGGGAGGGTGCAGCAATGGTAGCCTCCATACTTTCTCAGCACTGATTTTCTTTTAAGGTACCAGGTACTGGATTTACATATTGATTGTACAATGTATCTATGAAAAGCACTACACAAATTGACAGCGCTATATAAGCACCTGTAATAAATAAATAAATAAATATATGGATTGTTCTGCTATAGTAAAGTATGTATGTCTTACTCATTCACCTAGTGGACTGCATGTAAACCCTAATGGACTTCTCTTATTTGCTTCCTATTGGTTAGGGATGAGCCGAACACCCCCTGGTTCGGTTCGCAGCAGAACTTGCGAACAGGCAAAAAATTTGTTCGAATACGCGAACACCGTTAAAGTCTAAGGGACACGAACATGAATAATCAAAAGTGCTCATTTTAAAGGCTTATATGCAAGTTATTGTCATAAAAAGTGTTTGGGGACCTGGGTCCTGCCCCAGGGGACATGTATCAATGCAAAAATAATTTTTAAAAATGTCAGTTTTTTCAGGAGCAGTGATTTTAATAATGCTTAAAGTGAAACAATAAAAGTGTAATATTCCTTTAAATTTAATACTTGGGGGGTGTCTATAGTATGCCTGTAAAGGGGCGCATGTTTCCCGTGATAAGAACAGTCTGACAGCAAAATTACATTTCAAAGGAAAAAAATTAATTTAAAACTACTCGCGGCTATAATGAATTGTCGGTCCGACAATACACATAAAAGTTCATTGATAAAAACGGCATGGGATTTCCCCACAGGGGAACCCCAAACCAAAATTTAAAAAAAAAATGGCCCTTCAGGTCTGGTATGGATATTAAGGGGAACCCCGCACCAAAATTGAAGGAAAAATGGCGTGGGGGTCCTACTCAAAATCCATACCAGACCCTTCAGGTCTGGTAAGGATTTTAGGGGGAACCCCACGCCAAAATTTTAGAAGAAAATGGTGTGATTCCCCCCAAAAATCCATACCAAACCCTTATCCGAGCACGCAACCTGGAAGGCCGCAGGAAAAGAGGGGGGACGAGAGAGCGCCCCCCTCCTGAACTGTACCAGGCCACATGCCCTCAACATTGGGAGTGTGCTTTGAGGTAGCCCCCCAAAGCACCTTGTCCCCATGTTGATGGGGAGAAGGGCCTCATCCCTACAACCCTTGGCCGGTGGTTGTGGGGGTGTGCGGGCGGGGGGCTTATCGGAATCTGGAAGCCCCCTTCAACTAGGGGACCCCCAGATCCCGCCCCCCATGTGAATTGGTAATGGGGTACAAATGTACCCCTACCATTTCACAAAAAAGGTGTCAAAAAGGTTAAAAAATACAAGAGACAGTTTTTGACAAGTCCTTTATTAATTTCTTCTTCTTTCGGCTTCTTCTTCCATCTTCTTTCTTCTGGTGTTCTTTCGGTGTTCTTCTTCTTCCTCCATCTTCTTTTTGCGTTGATACATGTCCCCTGAGGCAGGATCCAGGTCCCCAATCACTTTTTATGACAATACCATGCATATAAGCCTTTAAAATTATCATTTTTGATTTCTTCCATAGGCTTTTAAATGGTGTTCCACGGCTTTCGAATTTGCTGCGAACACCCCAAATTGTTCGCTGTTCGTCGAACAGCCGATGTTTGAGTCGAACATGAGTTTGACTCTAACTCGAAGCTCATCCCTACTATTGGTCTATTGGATATACAATTTAAAGTGTTTTGTTACAACAATATGTGTTCCTCCTACCAGAAATCCAGAGCTGTCCATTGCACTCTGCTCTTTTATCTGAAACACCTTCTCTGGGCAAAACATTTTTTTTAAATACCTGCTGGAGAGATGTTTTACCCACTTAAATTCTTTATCTTGGTTCCCCTCCAGCATCATTTCTGGGTGCAAGGGATTGATAATCCATAAATGTAGCTGCATATGCACCAGTAGGTCTCTGACAGTCTTGTTTTGCTGAGATTCCTCTTCTGGATCCTGAGAGAACCCCATTTTTGAACAGCCAATAGGAATTGTCCATGTCATGGCCACAGTAACATGGGCTACCTGAAGGACACAGCCTCCTGTATACAGAAGTAGAAAGAAGACCTAAAACCACAAAGCCACATGACCACAAATTGAGGATTATTTTATAGGGGCATTTATATGGTTTATTGTAAGTCTATACCAGCAATACGTTAGAAGTGGGTGGGGTGTTGAGACAGGCTGGAGCAGGGCTTTAGACACTATTATTAGCTCTACCTAGTTTATTTCCATGAACCAATGAACACCTCCCCCTATGTTGTGTATGCAAGGAGAGGGAAAGAGATTAAGCAAGAGACAGATGAAAATAGATGGCACCACCACAGGACCAGCACTGCATCACAGATTATTACAACTGCATGAGCACAATATTGTAAGAGTTATAAAGATTATTTGAAATTTTAATATTTGCATTATGTGATATTATGAAATCTCCAATTTTGGCTACTGTATATACTCGAGTATAAGTCGACCTGAATATAAGCCGAGGCACCTAATTTTACCACAAAAACTGGGAAAACATATTGATTCAAGTATAAGCCGATGGTGGGAAAATACAGCAGCTACCAGTAAACAATTCCCATCTGCAGCCTCACTGTGCCCATCTGCAGCCTCACTGTGCCTAGTTGCAGTCTCACTGTGCCCAGTTGCAGTCTCACTGTGCAGAGTTGCAGTCTCACTGTGCTCATTTGCAGCCGTACCTTTTTTTTTGCCATTCTACTTTTTTATTACCAGTGTTTAATATCAATAACATTTCCCAAAGAGGCAACTTTACTATTGTGCTGTCTTGCAACAGATATGCCCAGCCCCATTCCCTCTGTGCAAAACCAAGTCTTAAAATAGTGTCATTCTGTATAGAGAAAAATACATTCTTCATTGTTTCAACCTGGCAAAACTAGAAATGAGATGAGATGAAAAGCCGTACCTTTTATTACTAAAACAGCGCGTGTCTCTCACAGTGTAATGCATTCTGTTCGGCCGTCCATTGAAACAAAGCCTGCCCGGCCTCCTCCTCGTCTGTGATAGGCGGAACTCTGATACAGTTTCCCAGCATCGTATCAGTGTTCCTCTATCATGGATGGGTGAGAAGGAGGCAGGGCGAGCTTTGTTTCATTGGACGGCCGAACAGAATGCATTACACAGCGTTAGACACACGCTGTTTTAGTAATAAAAGTACGGCTCATTCGAGTATAAGCCGAGGGGGAGTTTTTCAGCCTAAAAAATGGGCTGAAAAACTTGGCTTATACTTGAGTATATACGGTATATTTTAATTTTAGAATGGTACATCTTCACCCCTGAGGAAGAAAGAAACAAAGTTTGAAATGCATTGTGTTACTCAGTATAAGGACTTGTCATTGATCACAAAACAGAGAGTTATATGTTATGAGTCAGATCTGGGGGTACCATTTTGTTCAATACATTTATCTATGACTATATTTTGGAGGTTAATGGTGGTGTACACATAATTTTCTTTTAGGGTTTTTTGTATAATTGTGTATTGACACCTAATAAAACTGAAATTGTATATACAATTTTGGTCCTGGTTGCCTGCAAAATCCCAATTGAGGATTTTCTTTAAAGATTGTGCACTAAGATACAAGTCAGATTTTAGGCATCCTCTTATACTGAACTTTTTTTTTTGGTGAGATACTACCAAAGGGTTAATTACTTCTAAAGGGATTCTGACCTGCAACTTTGCTCATCAGAACACTGAGAGGGTGCCAGGTTGTAAACAGGTACTTGTGGGGTGTCATTGAATGTATTTCTGCTGTTGAATTCATTGCACTGTGTAGTTATATAGTTACAGGCTGCCCAAGATGGGTATGGTTAAAACCTATCTCTGCAGTTTCCCAATCATTCTGCGTCCTGCCCCCTGCGGTAAACTACAATAATACCAGAGGAGGACTCAGAGCTCGCTCTCTACCACATGGGATTTCAGAAGAAGAACTGCTACACTATGGAGGCCTGCTGGAGCACATGCTTCTCCTCCCTTCTGGGTCATCCTGCTGGGATTATTCCTGAATCAGGAACCTACCACTATTGAAGTTTTGCTGAATGGACTTTGCTTCTTTGGAGAGGAAGAACCTTTGCAGTCTGCATTAGTTGGGCTGGTTAGGGGTTTTATGTGTGCTGTGATGTTGAACTGTGTTGCTGAATCTTCAGTAAAGCTGTCACTGTTCCATGCCTAGTCTGAATTTACTCAAAGGGGGTGCATGGTGGCAAATGGCGTATCAGAAGAAAAGAGCCTATGAAGCACACACGAGTTATAAAGAGTTATAAAACAAGGCCACTATAAAGAGTTAATCAGCAGAAGAGTTGGAGCAGGAGAGTGGTTGCAATGGTTAACCAAGAACTGGTGGAAGTGTATAGCAGCCAGTCATGAGCGTGGAACCTGGTGTAGGTGAGAGGGACTCTGGTAGCGAAGGGGTCAATATTCTGACTCCCTAACCTGCGGTCAGTTTCCCAAAAGTATCTTGGACTGAACACATGGTACGAAAACCCCATATATCTTGCCGCATAGTAGAGCTTTCAGAGTTAACTAGGTGCATGCATGAGGTGCACGCTAGGTGCACAGCAGGACCCCATTCTGTCACTGGGAGTGAGGTGCCAGAGTTACGCTGGACTGGCAGAGAGGGCATGGGCTCTGCAGTGTCCCTCTTAAATGCAACATACATTGAGGAAGGTGTGTAGTAACATGGGACAGCACTTTTACAGAGGTACTCTGTACATTTAACTACTGCACACAGTGTACGGCTCATCTCTAAGCCGGAGTACCACCATAATGTTGACTTTCCCATGAACGTGGCCTCGCCTGGTCCTGGGCATTGATGTGTTGCTGAATCTTCAGTAAAGCTGTTACTGTTCCATGCCTGGTCTGAAGTTACTCGAGAGAAGAGCAGGTACCCCTGCATGTTCAGGGCGAGTAGGCCCCACCTACAAGGTGATTATAATGAACCAGACTCTCCCATTTAGAATCAGTATCCAAAGGACATCTTGAAACAAGCAGCGATTTCTTTAGAGCAACAAAAGGTATGAATCTGTTACAAAGTTTGTTAAAATCCCTGCAATGTACATAGATCCCCCAGAGGAGATTCTTTTTTTCTTAACAAATGTGGAGTTAATCTTTAAGAATAAGAGCAAACTCTACCTACTGCTATTTCCAGCGACAACCCTTATTATTATTAGGGCTTTGGAAGTGGTAACAAAATGCCCACTTTCCAAAAACTGGACATGGATGAGGTAGAAGGAACTAAAAACCTCCATTAATTCAAAGAGATGCTGAAATTAAATTTAAAAAAAGCTGGCATATGAAAAAGCCACCCCTTTTAGAGAATACAGAACCAAGTAATTTGTATGTAATTTGATACTGATAACAAGAAAAGGAATAAAATTGATCCTCTGCAGCCAACAACAATAGACCCCCCCATCAATAACAGACCCCCAACAACAATTGAGCTGCCACAAAAAAATGCCCCCTACCCCAGCAACAATAGATCTTCCAGCAGCCAGCACAATAGACCCCTCCTTCAACAGTAGAACCCTCCCAGCAACAATTAACCCTCCTCCAGCAACAATAGATCCTCCACCAGCAACAATAAACCTCCCCCAGCAACACTAGACCCCCCACAACAATAGATCCCCCAGCGACCACAGATCCCCCAGCAGCCAGTATCAGTAGACCCTCCAGCACGCTCTAGTACTCCTTGCCATTTCCCACTGAAAAAAAGCTCTGGTATTTATCAAAAAGCATCACAAGTGCATGGCGATGCGTTTGGATGCAATTTCTATGCATTTTTACAGGTGCCCGCAACATGTGCTCCAAAGCACTGGATGCAAAGACATGGGTCCAGATTCACCACAAAGCAATGATTGAAAATTTTGTTGTGCAGCACAGTGACTCAGTGGTGAACATTCCTGCCCTATAGCACTGAGGGCTTCCGTTTTCATCTCAGCCAAGACGCAACCTGCATTGAGTTTGCATGCTTTTCCTGCACATGCTGGTCAATTGCCTCCTAACTATATTGGCCCTAGCATGTGCAAATGGGATCTTGGATCGTAGGTTCCTTGAGAGCCAGGACTGCTGTGAATGAACAATAAAGGCACTGTGTGAATTGTGAGTGTTATATGAACACCTGTGTAAAAAATAATATAGTCTACAAATTAAAAAAAAAAAAAAAAAGTACTGTAGTGTTGCACTGCAACTTCCCAGGAACCACAGTAGTGTGTATGCATCCTGTTAAAGAGCCTTATAAAGCACATCTTACTCTTGCTTCTATAATCCTACTACATCTTAGCAAAAAGGATTGAATGAAGAGTGTTTGCAGCTTTTAAAATGCTTTCTCCATGTGCATACCTCCCAACTTTTTGAGATGGGAATGAGGGACACCTATCAGCAAACGTATGCAGACATAGGACACTTGTACAAAAAAACAAGATTGATTAAACCCACAAGTGCTTTTTTACCACTACTATTCCTTTATATTGGTCTTTTGGAATTTACAAATGCAGCGTTTTAGAATTCAGATGAAAGGTTTAGCACTGGGAAACATTTTTTCATAGATAAAAAGTGCATTTTATATACATCTATATAGATCAGCCCAAAATGAGGGACAAATTGGGAGGAATGAGGGACAGAGGAACATTGCTCCAAATCAGGGACAGTCCCTCGAAATCAGGGACAGTTGGGAGCTATGTGTGTGTGTCTGCTATCCATTAGAAAAGTAAAGTTTGTTGTGGAAAACTTTGAACCTGATCCTAAATGTTTTTAGCAGAACAAAAATTGTTCCGGCTTCAAATGTCAGGCAAAATGTGAACTGTGTGGAAATGAACACAGCTTTGCAGACAGAAGGATGAACAACTAGAGATGACCCAAGGTGACCTTGACAAGATAAATTGAGTTTCATACTAAAAGATGCGAGATTCAAAGTCACCTCCTCTAAACCCGGCTAAGTCACTGGACTTATATCTTGGCCGAACACAGACAACAATAACAAAGGTTTACTTTAAAGGATTGAAGCATGTCCCTGGGTTAAAGCAAGAGAAGATTTCCAAAGCTACTGAAAATGGTCAACGCTAGTGTCTTCTATTGAATAGTCTTTTACCATTTTAACACTGTGGATTATTATTTGCACAGTGTGCTTAATTTTCTGTACAGAACTATTGCAGATATGCTGGGACCTAAAGCAAACATGTTTACTCATATAGGGCAAAGAAATTAATTACCACTTGCCCTCCAAATGATTTACCCCCCTTCATGGCCAGACCATTTTTTGCAATATGGAACTGCATTGCTTTAACTGACAATTGCGCGGTCATGCAACACTGTATGCAAATAACATTTATGTCTTTTTTTCCCCACAAATAGAGCTTTCTTTTGGTGGTATTTGATCACCGCTGTGGTTTTTATTTTTTGCGCTATAAACAAAAAAATGAAAATTTTGAAAAAAACAACAGTTTTTATTTTCTGCTACACATTTTTGGTAAAAAAATCCCGATAAGCAAATATTGATTAGTTTGCGCAAAAGTTATAGCATCTACAAACTGTGGGATTTTTTTTTTTTTTACTAGTATTGGTGGAGATGAGCGACTTATAGCGGGACTGCGATATTGCAGAAGATATTCTGACAATAACTGACACTTTTGACACTTTTTGGGAACCAGTGACACTAATACAGTGATCAGTGCTAAAAATATGCACTGCCACTGTACTAATGACATTGGCTGGGAAGGGGTTAACATCAGGGGTGATCAAAGAGTTAGATGTGTGCTTAACCAGTGTTTTACTATACTGTGTGAGGTGCTTTTACTAGGGGAAGGCCTGGATCCTAGTCCCTGCTTTGCAGGGACACAAATCCCATCCATTCCCTCCTCATAGAACTGCAATCTGCCTTGTTTACATATGCAGATTGCAGTTCTGCCTCTCTACTTCAGAGGACATTGGGTACCGTGCACCTGTCGATCGGCTTCCGATATGTATAATCACAGCAGAAGCTGCCAGTTGCGCGTATACGTACCCCTACCTGGAAGATCACGAATATACACAGTACGTGATCCGGCACAAGGTGCCGCCCTGTAGCAGTAAAACTGCTATAGGGCAGACCTGAAGCAGTTAAATAAAAAACTATAATTAAATTCAACCTCTCCAGCAACATATACTCACCCTGTCTTCTCTCCCTCACCAATCTGTTCAGCGGCAGAGCCTGATTCTTCTGAGCATGTGACCCACTCCTTTCCCATCAATGTAAGAGTGCTAGGGCTTAGTGATTGGCAAATAATGTGGCCTTGTCTTATTGGGGTGGAGGAGGGAGTCCCCAGACATGTGTAAGCTTTGACTAGAGTAAATATGAGCTTATAGAGGGCTTCCAATTCTCATTTACTATAGGTAAATAGAAGATGAAAGGTAGGTGAGCATGTGCTGCTCTTGTGGCCAGCCTTAAAGAGCCTCTGTTCACTGAAGCCAAATATTGTGCTTTTTGTGATTATAGGGGACTGGGAGACTGAGGGCTATATTTATAACAGCAAAAATCCTTTTTACTCCAGCGGTACACAGCAGCAAGCCAAAGACTCCATCCCAACAGCCTGACTAGGTACACTGGGCCCATCCCTGGCTTCTTAATGGCTGAGGCATGCAGATAGCATCTTTAGTGATAATAAATCCCAGTGTTTTAGAGCTACAAGGATTAAAGATGATTTATTAGCCACTGTGCTGCCCCAGCTTAACTATTTAGTAAACTAATGAAATGTTAGCTTCATTGTGGTAGTGGTGGGGTACATATTAAACCCTAACTCAAGTCCATTTTGTTATATTTTTAAGGTAGAGAGAGGCGTTTGTATTTTCTGGTATGCCCTTGAAACAGTGTTTTTCTGGTATGGAACTTCAGTAAAAAATGTTCCTGGACTTTTCTGCATTTGAAGTTTTCATGGCACCACCACTGAACTGCTTACCTACCTTTACTTATGACTCTGACATCTGTGCTGCATCCTGCAATATAGCTTTAGGTCTGTAATTTTGTCTGTGATATCTTTTGGCAGATCCCCACTACCGTTCCCTGTGAAACCTGAAAAAAATGCTGTAGGTGCTGCTGTTACTAGGATAGGAAGGTATGGACAGAAAAAAACACTTTAGAAATTCTTATCCTCACTCTACTAAAACATGTTTTTGTCTGTGCTCCATTGTAGAGAGTTCTAACCACTTTCTGTCCTAACTGGATATGGGGGGGGGGGGTCGCCCAAATATGGAAAAAGACAGTAATAAAAATCTTGTACCGTTCAATTTTCGCTGCTCAATTCAAAACAAATAATATATTTTTATTTATCCATTCTTTAAAGACTGATGGGGCCTCTTAATTTCCACCAACATGTCCATCAGCAAAGTGAAGTGGTCTAGAGGTGGGCTAGTAGAGTTAAGTTGGGTTCTCCCAGCTGATTAGAAACTGTAAACCAACACTTAACTGTTTGTTATATTCAACACTTCCAAATACTCTTTTACTTATTAGGAATTTCTAGAATATCTAATAAAATACAGCACGCTATAAGGTTGAAAAAATACACAGGTCCATCCAGTTCAACCAGTTCAACTTGTGTGTATGTATGTGTGATTTTTATTCTCTAACAGTTCTCATAGACCTGTATATTCTTCTACCTGAGGAAGACATCTGAGTTTTCTGAGGTTGTCGACACTCTCAGCTAGTACCACTTCCTTGGGGAAGGAAGCTCCACATTTTACAGTTCTAACAGTAAGGAGCCCTTTAATCTAAGGTTAAACTTCCTTTCTTATAACCTTAAATAGTGGCCACGCGTCCTTTTCATGGACCTTAGAGTAAACATTTATTATAGTTACTGAAGTCACCTTTCATATACAGTATTTATAAAAAGTAATCAGATTCCCTCTTAAGCACCTTTTCTCCGGAGTGAATAATTGTAATCTATGGAATTGATCCTCATAGCCAAAGTCCTTTATCCCCCTTATTATTTTGGCTGCCCTTCACTGAACTCTTTCTAGCTCAACAACTTCTTTCCTGAGAATTGGTGACCAAAACTGAACTGCATATTCAAGATGAGGTCAAACCAGTGTTTTGTAAAGGGGTTAGAATTATTGATTGAATGACAGTATAAGTAATCCAGGAAACCTGCCCTAAAAACTACACTTGGACGCAGAGAAATTCAATCACTAATTTGATTTAGAGAGAAGGGGTCAAAATTGCTGATGTATCAGCAACAGCACCATGGATTTCCAATAAAACTAAGTTATGAAGTTAGTATCAAGCTATTCCACAGCACTGTGATCTTGCTTCATATGTGACAGGTTTGCTTTAATGTTATGAACGCTTACTGCTGGTGTAGCTGTCAGAGTAAGCAGACCTAGAGCAAACCCAGCAACTGACAAAATAGCAAAAGGCCAATGTTTAAGGTGAAAGAAGACATGCAATGTAAGCTTCATTAGCAAGGCATCAGGGAATACCCATACACAATTATCTGATGTATAATAGAAGGGAAAATACTGTAGGAATCTTATGGCATTCAGGTAAAAGTAAATGTCCTTGCTTTAGCTGCCCTTTCTCTGGGGTTTACATCAGTTTATCTGAAGAGTCTTTAACTCAGTCAGAGTGCAGTTGCACTGTTATGCCCTGTACACACGATCGGACATTGATTGGACATTCCGACAACAAAATCCTAGGATTTTTTCCGACAGATGTTGGCTCAAACTAGTCTTGCATACACACGGTCGCACAAAGTTGTCGGAAAATCTGATCGTTCTGAATGCGGTGACGTAAAACACATACGTCGGGACTATAAAAGGGGCAGTAGCCAATAGCTTTTGTCTCTTAATTTATTCTGAGCATGCGTGGCACTTTGTGCATCGGATTTGTGTACACACGATCGGAATTTAACCGATTGGATTTTGTTGTCGGTAAATTTTATAGCCTGCTCTCAAACTTTGTGTGTCGGAAATTCCGACGGAAAAAGTCAGATGGAGCCCACACACGATCGGAATTTCCGACAACACAATCCGATCGCACTTTTTCCGTCGGAGAATCCGACCGTGCGTACAGGGCATTAGTCTCATTGTATGTGAGAAAAAAGTATCTTTACATATTAATATTAATACAATATAATGTGTAAAAGTGGACATATACATACTGTATATTAAGCCATATTATTAGCTCAGTTCGCAAAAAAAATGTATTTATGTTTCGTTAGATGCTAGAGAGTTAAATAACTTGACAATTTTTATATTTTTTGGGGGTTTTCTTAGTGCGATCTCTCTGCTTTAATTCATGGGGTCCCATAAGACCTTGCTGGACTTATTTTATATTATGAAGAATGTAGCAGGAGGTGCTAGAACAAACAAAGGAAAGTGGGAACCCTCAACAGTCCAAGGTGGACAGGAACATAATTTTGAATTTACAGGGAGTCTTGCTGTTATAATATCTATAACATATACAAAAACAAAAGGAATGAGTTAGCCCCTCCAGGGTCATTTCTATATTTTAAATATATGCTGACTCTTCAAAATATGGTGCCTGCTCTTGTGGGAAGAAGGGTCAATACCAGGCAGAGCCGGCAACATTTGACCTAGAGCAAACGCAACCAAATAGCATTGAACATTCATGAACACATTACATCCCAGAACCACAAAGACGTTTGTGCTAGAAGACTTCCCCTTACTAGCAGTGGCGTAGCGTGGGGGGTGCGGGGGGTGCCGTGGCCCCGGGCGCGAAATTTAGGGGGGCGCAATTTCGTGCCAGTAGTGTCACTACTGGCTGCCTCCTCCTAATTTCTTTTCCTGTGTCCCCCGCGCTCCGCCGCCATGTCTAGTGTTTTGCGCCCTGTGATTGGGCGTATGGGGGTCATGTGCGGCGTGGGGCTGGCCTATCCGCGATCACAGTCGCTCCTGAAGTCCCGCCTCCGCACATGACCCCCATTCGCCCAATCACAGTGCGCCGGGAAAAATGAATATGGCGGCCGGAGCGCAGGGGAGACGAGAGTGTGAGCGCCGGGGCAGATGTCTTCTCATCCTCCAGACCGATGCAACACAATAAGGTAAGAAATAGATAAACGGGGGGGGGGGGGGGAGAGAAGAGACAGGCGCCGTATATGTAGTGTCAGTATAGGAAGACTAGGCAGGACAGTATAGTGTATAGTGTAGTGGACAGTGTAGTATAGTGTATAGTGTAGTGGTCAGTATAGTGGTGTGGACAGTGTAGTATTGTGGTCAGTACAGTGTAGTGGTCAGTGTAGTATTGTGGTCAGTGTAGTGTAGTGGACAGTATAGTGTAGTGGACAGTATAGTGTAGTGGACAGTATAGTGTAGTGGACAGTGTAGTAGTGTGGTCAGTGTAGTGTAGTGGACAGTATAGTGTAGTGGACAGTATAGTATAGTGGTCAGTGTAGTGTAGTGGACAGTGTAGTGTAGTGGACAGTGTAGTGTAGTGGTCAGTGTAGTGTAGTGGTCAGTGTAGTGTAGTGGTCAGTGTAGTGTAGTGGACAGTGTAGTGTAGTGGTCAGTACAGTGCAGTGGACAGTGTAGTATTGTGGTCAGTATAGTGTAGTGGACAGTGTAGTGTAGTGGTCAGTATAGTGTAGTGGTCAGTGTAGTGGTCAGTGTAGTGGACAGTGTAGTGTAGTGGACAGTGTAGTGTAGTGGACAGTGTAGTGTAGTGGTCAGTACAGTGTAGTGGACAGTGTAGTATTGTGGTCAGTGTAGTGGTCAGTACAGTGTAGTGGTCAGTGTAGTATTGTGGTCAGTATAGTGTAGTGGACAGTGTAGTGTAGTGGACAGTGTAGTATTGTGGTCAGTGTAGTATTGTGGTCAGTATAGTGTAGTGGACAGTGTAGTGTAGTGGTCAGTACAGTGTAGTGGACAGTGTAGTATTGTGGTCAGTGTAGTATTGTGGTCAGTGTAGTATAGTGGTCAGTACAGTGTAGTGGACAGTGTAGTATTGTGGTCGGTGTAGTATTGTGGTCAGTGTAGTGTAGTGGTCAGTACAGTGTAGTGGTCAGTACAGTGTAGTGGTCAGTACAGTGTAGTGGTCAGTGTAGTATTGTGGTCAGTATAGTGTAGTGGACAGTGTAGTGGACAGTGTAGTGTAGTGGTCAGTACAGTGTAGTGGACAGTGTAGTATAGTGGACAGTGTAGTATAGTGGTCAGTGTAGTGTAGTAGACAGTATAGTGGTCAATGTAGTGTAGTTCTCAGTGTAGTGGTCAGTATAGTATAGTGGACAGTATAGTGGTTAGTGTAGTTCTCAGTGTAGTGGTCAGTATAGTGGTCAGTGTAGTGTAGTGGACAGTATAGTGGTCAGTGTAGTATAGTGGTCAGTGTAGTATAGTGTAGTGGACAGTGTAGTTCTCAGTGTAGTGGTCAGTATAGTGGTTAGTGTAGTGGACAGTATAGTGGTCAGTCTAGTTCTTAGTGTAGTGGTCAGTACAGTGTAGTGGTCAGTACAGTGTAGTGGTCAGTGTAGTATTGTGGTCAGTATAGTGTAGTGGACAGTGTAGTATAAGGGTCAGTACAGTGTAGTATAGTGGACAGTGTAGTATAGTGGTCAGTGTAGTATTGTGGTCAGTGTAGTATTGTGGTCAGTGTAGTGTAGTAGACAGTATAGTGGTCAATGTAGTGTAGTTCTCAGTGTAGTGGTTAGTGTAGTGGTCAGTGTAGTTCTCAGTGTAGTGGACAGTATAGTGGTCAGTGTAGTATAGTGGTCAGTATTGTATAGTGTAGTGGACAGTGTAGTTCTCAGTGTAGTGGACAGTATAGTGGTCAGTGTAGTTCTTAGTGTAGTGGACAGCATAGTGTAGTGGTCAGTGTAGTGGTCAGTGTAGTTCTTAGTGTAGTGGACAGTATAGTATAGTGGTCAGTGTAGTGTGTAATGGTCAGTATAGGAATCAGGTAGGTCAGTACTATTGTATTTGAAGGGACTTGGGGAGTGATAAAAGTCCGCAGGTTGGGGGGGGGCGCAAATTACTTGCCTTGCCCCGGGTGCTGACAACCCACGCTACGCCACTGCTTACTAGACATTGTGATCACAAGTCTAAATGTGGACTAGATATTTCTATAATATCTAACTGATCCTGCTCACCAGCCCAATATATATTATTGGTACTGTCCCAGGGAGTGAATGTTACCTACCCCTTGCAAAGCCTTAAAAGCATTTACTTTTTTTCCTTGTTTACACAGAAACTTTACATTATGCTGTGCTTTTACAGTGGGCTGTGGCCCACTACTGGACTGCAGCCTCCCTCTTTCTGGTATAATTAAACAATTTTAATTATACCATTTTAATTAACACACAATTACTTTTTAGGCACTCAACAATATAAAATTTACCAACTTTTGTTCATATAAAAATATAAAACTGATTATTTAAAACACAATTTCAAGAAACACTACAATATGGAGCACCCATGTATATTGTGGGCCTGTAATGGTTTAAAACTGCCATAGTGGGTATTGCTTCTAAACACAAGGGGTGCTGTTTTATCACTGTGTTGTTGAAATAATTTTTTAAATAATCTGTTTTTCATTTTTACACAAAAAATGGTAAATGTTATATTATTGGTTTTGTGTGCCTAAAAAGTCCATGTATGTTTCAAACAATTGTTTAATAATACTTTTTAGTTAGTACGTGGTACTCTGTACTTAGTAATAGATTTCCACAACACCACCCAGTAGTTACTCGAAGCTTCGTATTTGCACCCTCTTTCTGGGCCTACAGCCAGCTGAAGACCCCCTAACCTCCCATAGTGCCTTCCAGCTCCCATAATGCCCCTAGCCTCCCACAGTGCCCCCAAACTGCCTTAGAGCCCTCAGCACCCACAGTGCTCCCTAAGACTACTTTCACACTGAGGTACTTTACAGGCATTTTAGCACTAAAAATAGCACCTGAAAAGTGCCTGTAAAGTGCCTCTCCTGTCACTCCAGTGTGAAAGCTTGAGTGTGTCAAAAAAAGTCCTGCAAGCAGCATCTTTGGGGTGCTTTAGGAACAGTGTATACACCGCTCCTAAAGCGCCCCTGTCCATTGAAATCAATGGGCAGCGCCTCCAAAGCACCTGCAAAACGCTTCGGCAGCAGCACTACACGGGCGCTATTAACCCCTTAATCAGCCGCTAGCGGGGGTTAAAAGCTCCCCGCTAGCGGCTGAAAAGCACCGCTAAACCGTCAGTAAATCGCCGCTAAAAATAGCGGCGCTTTACTGCTGATGTCCCCCGCTTCTGTGTGAAAGTGCCCTCTGAGTGCCACCCAGCAGTGCTCTATGTCTTGATGCAGAGACTCCAGCTCCCCAGGGGTTTTGAAGAAGCATTATGTATGTGTGAAACGTCGTCACCCCTTGGTCCATTGTCATAGTCCTGGTGGCAGTCTTTCAATAAACCTGTTGGACAGATGTTGGTGTGCAGTTAATTCTTATAATTTTATCTTGGCTGTGAACAGGAGCTAGCACCCAGCCCCGCTTTTTTGGTGGATTATCATACTCACCTAGAGCAGCGATCTGTCTCATTGTTCTTGTCCCCATGGTGCACCCAACCTGCAACAGTGTCCTCCTGTCCCCTCAGAGCCCTAAAGTCTGATGTAGTGCCCCTGCAAAGCTCCCCAATCCTGGAGAGACCCAATCCCCCACAGTTGCCTCCAGCTCCCTCCAGAGACCTCATTCCCTACAGGACCACTGAGTTTGCTGCAGAGTCCTCTCTTCAGAACCCCCATCACCCTACAATTACACCAACCCCTATCCAGAGCCCTCCAGCATGTCAAAACATATTTTGTTTTCCCATACTTTTACTGTGTCAGTAAAAACATTATTTTTTTTTTAAATATTGGGGCATGGAAGATTTTAGAATAATTTAGTTGGCCTTGGTTTCAATAAGGTTAAGAACCACTGCTTACAGAGTACACAGCACATCCACTACCACCAATCCCTACCTATAAAACATTTACAGTATTATCAAGGAAAAAACATGTAACACTATATAACTTTCTAAGCAAACAAGATCACTTAAGTTTGAAAATGTGTACACTTTATACTGCATCACAGTAACCAAGTGAATTCATATCTAGACTGGCAAATGTCAAGAACTTAAATCTAATTTGTCATCATAATCATGATCTCCATATAGACAATTTACAAAATATGCCTGGCTGTTGCCATTAATGTCTTATGCTTACTGAAGTCACTTGTCCAGGCAGACCTGCTGCTTTAATTTATTGTGTCCCTTACTGAGGAGAAGAAAGTTTATTAGGCAGAAATATATTTATAGAAAGTATTATTACAGCAGATAAACCAGCAGGGATGAGGGAGCACATTGTAGGCCGTGTCACAGGTCCTTCTCAGATTTATATACATAGGTATAGGTTATATATTGTATCTTATTTCTGTTATAAAGAGTAGGTGAATACATCACATTGTACTCTCATCCCTAACTGGTATGTATGCTATATAATTCATTCCATAGCAATGTCATAAATAATAAATGATAAAAAATACAACTGATAGTATTAACAATCAAAGCACCAGCTCATACTTTTCTAGGGCTTCAGTACTTCTGAAAATATGTGATTAGTAATTAAAGATGAATTCCAGGTATGGATATTGTCTACATAGTCACTAACTATGGAGGTTAATTTACTAAAACTGGAGAGTGCAAAATCTGGTGCAGCTCCGCATGGTAGCTTATAAGCTTCCAGGTTTTATTGTTAAAGCTTAACCACTTGACCTACGAAAAAATATACCCCCCCTTCTTGACCAGTCTATTTTTCGCGATATGGCACTGCGCTACTTTAACTGACAATTGCGCGGTCGTGTGACGCTGCAACCAAATCAAATTTTGGGTCTTTTTTCCCACAAATAGAGCTTTCTTTTTGTGGTATTTGATCACCTCTGCGTTTTTTATTTTTTGCACTTTAAACAAAAAAAGACCTACAATTTTGAAAAAAAAAATAATAATATTTTTACTTTCTGCTACAAAACATATCAAATAAGGAAATTTAAAAAATCGAATTTCTTCATCAATTTAGGCCAATATGCATTCTGCTACATATTTTTGGTAAAAAAATTCCTAATAAGCGTATATTGGTTTGCACAAAAGTTATAGCGTCTACAAACTATGGGATATTTTTTTAAATTTTTTTTTACTAGTAATGGTGGAAATCAGTGACTTATAGCGGCACTGCGATATTGCGGCAGACAATCGGACACTAACTGACACTTTTGACACTTTTTGGGGACCAGTGACAGTCATACAGCGTTCTGTGCTAAAATTATGCACTGTCACTGTACTAATGACTGGGAAGGGGTTAAACACCAGGGGTCATCAAAGGGTTAACTGTGTGCCTAGCCAGTGTTATAGTGTACTGGGGAGGTGCTTTTACTAGGGGAAGGCATGGATCCATGTTCCTTCTTTGCAGAGACACATGATCCATACCTTCCCTTATGACAGACAGCCGTTCTGCCTCTGTGCTGGATGATTGGCGGGTGCCAGTTGTACCCGAAGATCAGCTCCTGCTGTGTATAATCACAGCGGAAGTGGGTCGCCGGCGGCGTGTATGCGCGCCACAGTGTCAGATCACATACTAGGTACCTGATCTGGTGCAGCAGTGCCACCTTGCCACCGTATAAGTAAGTTGTACGGGCGGCAAGTGGACAATTCAACAAACTGAAGTTAGAAGCTGATTAGCTACCATGCACAGCTGCTCTAGATTTTGCACTCTCCAGTTTTAGTAAATCGACCCCTACGTAACTGTGTGAATCTAAATCTGGTTTAGAGGCACTCATGGATCTTGCAGAGGAAGAAGATCAAAAATTGAAGTGTTTTTATTGTCATCATTTCGATGAAGCTTAGTCCATCTTTCTCAAGACTGAAGTCTTGAGAAAGATGGACTGAGCTTCATCGAATCTTTGACAATAAAAACACTTCAGTTTTTGATCTTCCTCCTCTGCAAGACCCATGAGTGCCTCTAAGTCAGTTTTGAATTTATATGGATTTCTTTGTGGGTGAGCATCTTGGCATTTACTTTAAACATAGAGTGTTGTGGCTACCCTTGGAACCATGTAACTATGTATATACTGTAGCTAGCCAATACCCCTGGCAGCTGGAAATCAATGAAGTAGACACTGCCACTGACACAGAGGTTGGTCACTTAGCACAAACGCCATTCAGAGAATGCTTTGCAAGGTGGACCAATGTAACTATACATAAAATATCCATACCTGGAATTCATCTGTAATAACATGTACATAAGAACACTGTAACCCACTGAAAACTAAGCTATAAGTCGCATTATACAAAAAATAGAAGAGAGGAATCAAACGAAACACCACATCCCAAATTTTTTAAGGTTAAAGAGATACGGGACTAGAGGTCACAAGCCTCGGGACTTTAAAGGTGTTAAATATGTTAATAGTGTTAAAGCATTACATTTTCACCAATAGCATATGATAAAACATATAGGTTTTATTAACAAATCATTAAAAAACATGAGACAAATTCAACTGTACTTGTAATATGAATTTGTCTCATGTTTTTTAATGAATTGTTAATAAAACCTATATGTTTTATCATATGCTATTGGTGAAAATGTAATACTTTAACACTATTAACATATTTAACACCTTTAAAGTCCTGAGGCTTGTGACCTCTAGTCCCGTATCTCTTTAATCTTATAAGTCACATTAGTTTACCCACTTGACCTCCGGAAGATTTTACCCCCTTCATGATCAGGCCATTTTTTTTTTGCTATTCAACACTGCACTACTTTAACTGGCAATTGCCCAATCATGCCACGCTGTATACGCAATTTCAATTTATATCATTTTTTTCACACAAATATTGATTACCACTGTATTTTTAATTTTTTTATTTTATAAACGAAAAAAAGGATGAAAATTAAAAATAAATAAATAAATAAATGATAGTTTATGTGATTGAACAGAGCCGTTCAGCAGGTTTCAGACAAAATCATTGGCTGAAATCTGCTGCCAAACTTGTGCTAACTGTGTCCAATCACAACATGGGTCGACAGGTGGCGTGCACATAAGCACCCCAAACCTAGAAGAATGGTTGATACTTACATGTATGTGAATGTGCCTGTGCCTGCTGTCTGCTCACAGTATATTGATGTGAGCGGTTAGCAGGGGAATCTTTAGCTAAAACCTTTTATTTAATTTCAGATAGTGTGGGAAAGGGTTAGAGCCTCTGTTAGATTTTCAGTGCTGTCTGTGTCTCTGTTGTCACAACAGGAAGTTATGGGAAATCTCTCCACGGTGAGAAAAAGAAAAAATAAACATTGCTAACTAGTTTGGATTGAACATAAGAGATAAGTCCTAACTTTTTAGGAAGCATCTCTTATGTACAGCTCTTCTCCTGCTGGGTCGCTTATCTCTAAAATGATAGCCAGTTATTGTTGTGTATTATACAATAGAAATGACTGTCAAAATGTAGATCGCCGGAAAGTGTCATTGAGAAAATACAATGTACTTGATTTTGTAGATTTGTATTTACTATTTGTTTTTTCAAGTTCATGAATCTGTAGATGAAGGTGTTACCTTTCATCTATATTTGACATGAGTTAAAGAAACCTTACAATTAAAAAAGAAAAAAAAAAAAAAAAAAACTCTATTCCGATTTTAACTCTTTCCTTCTCCTAACTATTATTATTTTTTATTTTTCAAATGTTTACCAATAATATGTATGTTTCCTTTTCATTTGTTTTGTGTGTTACTTTTTCAGTGTTGCATAAGAAGAAAATGTGAAAATTGTAGAAGAAAATGTATACTTTTCTTTTCAAATATTTTATTGGCAATTTCACATACAGCTGTTACATTAAGTTCAATTCGTAGTATCATAAGAATAGATGACAGTATACATAAAAGTAATGTGGAATAACATGAGCATAAAGAAAACTGGATAATATAACAGCAGGTATATTCTTAGTCAAGCAACGTGCTGGATCAGTATAATTAGATATATGAAAATTTAAAGGGAGCTACGTTCCCAGTTTTACTACAATAAGGTGTTGGCCATTCCCCAAAAACAGTGGTGGGGAGGCCATCAGAACTATCGCATGTAACGGAGTACATTACCAATATTTAAGTTTGGAGGATAGGGTGGGGTAGAAGAATGAGAACAGGAAAAGTAGTAGTAAAGAGGGGGTCTAAGAGAAGGAGAAGTGGGTAGGAGTAGTAGAGAGGAAGGGGGTACCAGTCAGCCCGCGCGGGCACAAGAACCATTCCAGAGTCTCCCGGTGATGAAAATCTATACTTTTCATTTGTAGTAAAGCTACTTTTTAAAACTGGCAAGCAGAAAAACACATTTCATTTTTTTTTCTCTTTGTGTATAGATTCCATAGAAAACTAAATAAATCTTGCAAAACAATAAACATGTGCACTGTCAAAAAATTATTTCTTTTTTATTTTCATTTCATACGTTTTTTTTGGGGGGGTTTTTTCGGGTCATTAGTTATGATCGCAATTCGTAAATTCGAAAATTTGCATATACGTAAATTCGGAAATTCGTAAATTTGAAAATTTGAAAATGTGAAAATTCATAAATTCAAAAATTTGAAAATTCGAAAATAAGAAAACAAATCTGAAAATTTGAAAGAATAACTAACTAACTAATTATAGGTATTGGAATTCCCTTTCAAATTTGGCTGTTAGTGAACGTAACAATACGAATTTATCCAAAGATACGAATTATCTGAAATAGCGAATGCCGCATCTAAACAAATGAAATGGAACAAATTAATAATAAATGATAATAATAATAATAATAAAATGTTTTTATTATTATTTATTATTATTAGTTTGTTACGTTCCATTCGTTTAGCTCCAGCATTCGTTATTTTGGATAATTCATAACTCATAACTTCGGATAATTCATAACTTCAGATAAATTCGTATTTGTTACGTTCACTAACAGCCACATTTGAAAGGAAATTCCTATAATTTAATAGTTAGTAATAGTTAAGTTATTATTAGTTAGTTATTATTTCAGATTTTCAAATTTTCTGGTTTTTGGATCTTCACATTTCGAATATATGAGTTTCAAATTTGAATTTATGAATTTTTAAATTTCCGAATATTCGGAAACACTCGTTAAATGGGTTTTTGTTAATTAATCATTAACAAATTTGTCGAAATTCGTTAAAAAAACGGATGAAACGAATTGCACATGTCTACAAAACAATATAATCATTAGAAAGCCTATTTTGTCCCAACAAAAACAATGCAATGTTTGTTATTTAAGTAATGACAACATAATTTTCAAATAAACATGCCCACAGGGAAAATGCAAAATTTGCACTGGCCCATAAAGGGTATACAAGTATGAGAGCTGAAGTGATTAATAGAAAGGGGAAGGATTAGAACATTTCTAAAGGTTTTTTTGTGCCCTGTCCCAGTAACAAACACAAACCTGTCAATTCACGGGGGGGGCAAAAGGACAGGAAATTAGAGACCCCCAGTGGGGTCAGGGACAGGAATAAACACGGGGTTGATTTACTAAAACTGGAGAGTGCAAAATCTGGTGCAGCTCTGCATAGAAACCAATCAGCTTCCAGTTATTTTTGTCAAAGCTTAATTGAACAAGGTGAAGTTAGAAGCTGATTGGCTAACATGCACAGCTGCACCAGATTTTGCACTCTTCAGTTTTAGTAAATCAACCCCAGTGTCTTTAATTCTTCTCGGCTCTATCCAAAACTGAAATATTGGTTGATGTTATCCTTACATCAGCAAAATGCAAGGACAAAGAAAAATATAATCATTTTGACAGAATACATTACAGTTTTAGGGGAAACTTCTTCATGCAGTATGTTGGTGTATTGCCCTCTGTAGTCCCATTCCAGTGACCTAAAAGGCATCTATTAACCGATTCCCAACTGGCTCACGTAGATTTACTGCGGCATAATGGCTCTCCTGGGCAAAATCCCGTACATATACAGGTTGCCCTTTAATCTCCCTGACAGTATTCCCGAGTCTGGCTCGGGATGGAATTTCTGAACCAAAAGCGGTAACCTCGAGCCAGACTCAGAATCGCATCGCAAGATCTAGGAAGAGCTTACTTACCTTGTCCCCTGGATCCTGCGATGTCTCCCTGCAGTGTGAGCAGCTCGTCCTCCGCTCGATTCATCACTGAGCCGATCTCTGTTCCCTGCGAGCGTTGTGATGCACAGGGATGGAGAACGGCGCCATATTCAAAAAGTGAAACACACATTATACATACAGTACACTGTAATCTTACAGGTTACATTACTGTATGCAATTATTTCAAATCCCTTTTGTCCCTAGTGGTTTCTCCAGTGCCCTGCAGGCAGTTTTATATTATAAAAACTGTTCTTTCTGCCTAGAAACTGGAGATTGTCCATAGCAACCAAAACCGTCCCTTTACATCAAAAGTGGTTTTAGACCAGCTAGAAAACAGCAATACTAAATTAGAATCACTTGCAGAATTGAGTGATAGTGATTTGTGGGGAGATCCGTCATCAAACACTGAAAAGTAACGAAAGCTACAATTCTGCAACTGAGCAAATTTCAGTACTTTTGATTTGATTACATTATTGAATAATTTTTATTATTATTATATTATTATTTGGTATAATTATTTATAGTTATTTATTATATTATAATTTATGATTTTGTGTTTCAAACTTTATCATACCCGGGATGTCTACTAGACTCTTGTTTGGACAGATTTAAGTGAGTTATTCCTAAGAATTACAGGCCTACAATATAAAACCCCAAATTTCCATGCAAAATAATTGTACCGCTTTCAGCACCTAAAATCCGACATAATCATACCACCAGGGAGGTTGAGAGCTGCCAGAGGCAGGGGACCCGATGCGCGTGGCCAGCGGTCATGATCACCGCCAGCCACTTGCGAATGCGTGCACGAGAGCCAGCACGGGGATTAGTGTGTATAAACACACAAATCCCTGTTCTGTCGGAGGAGAGGAGACAGATCGTGTCTTCCTACTAAGTAGGAACAACGATCTGTCTCCTCTCCTAGTCAGTCCTATACAATTAGAACACACCCAGGGAACACATTTAACCCCATGATCACCCCCCAGTGTTAACCCCTGTCCTGCCAGTGACATTTACACAGTAATCAGTGCATATTTATAGCACTGATCGCTGTATAAATGTCAATGGTCCCAAAAATGTGTCAAAAGTGTCAGATCTGTCCGTTGCAATGTTGCAGTATCGCTAAAAATCGCAGATCACCGACATTACTAGTAAAAAAAAATAATAATGAAAATGCCATACATTTTCCCATAGACGCTATAAATTTTGCGCAAACCAATCAATATAAGCTTATTGCGATTTTTTTAACAAAAATATGTAGAAGAATATATATCGGCCTAAACTGGTGAATAAATTTGGTTTTTAAAAACATTTTTGAGGATATTTATTATAGAAAAAAGTAAAAAATATTTTTCAAAATTGACGCATTTTTAAGTTTATACCGCAAAAAATAAAAACCGCAGAGGTGATCAAATACCATCAAAAGAAATCTCTAATTGTGGGAAAAAAAGGACGCAAATTTTGTTTGGGTACAGCGTTGCACGACCGCGCAATTGTCAGTTAAAGAGACGCAGTGCCAAATTGTAAAAAGTGCTCTGGTCAGGAAGGGGGTCAAATTTTCTGGGGCTGAAGTGGTTAAAATTACAGTGAAACACATGTGAAGGCTCATGGTTACTGCAGAATGCATTGTAGTAGAAATTATGAAAGAGTTCCAACAGCTATAATGATGGTTGATGAAAGTAAATAAAATAAGTAAACAAATAGATTTTCTGTTTTTGTGCACAGTTTATTAATGGATCGGTATTATTAATATATGCACAGACCATCTGTTTTACTGTTTGATCATCACTGTTTATACAACACAAGTTTTTTGTGGACATAGATGTGTGTTTTTCTGCACAGCTGATTAGTCAATAGGTATTATTAACCACTTCAATACAGGGCATATTCACCCCCTTCCTTCCCAGGTCAATTTTCAGCTTTCCGCGCTGTCATATTTTGAATGACGATTGCGCGGTCACGCAACACTATACCCAAATTAAATTTTGCAATTTTTTTCCCCACAAATAGAGCTTTCTTTTGGTGGTATTTGATCACCTCTGAGGTTTTTATTTTTTGCGCTATAAACAGAAAAAGAGCGAAATTTTGAAAAAAAACACAATATTTTTTACTTTTTGCTATAATAAATATCCCAAATGTAAAAAACAAATACACATTTCCTCCTCAGTTTCAGCCGATATGTATTCTTCTACATATTTTTGGTAAAAAAAACCCCGCAATATGCGTATATTGATTGGTTTGCGCAAAAGTTATAGCACCTACAAAATAGGTTATTGATTTATGGCATTTTTATTATTTTTATTTTTTTTACTAGTAAAGGCGGCGATCTGCAATTTTTGTCAGGACTGTGACATTGCGGCAGACAGATTGGACACTTTTGACATTATTTTGGGACCATTGACAATTACACAGCAATCAGTGCTAAAAATATGCACTGATTACTGTAAAAATGTTACTGGCAGGGAAAGGGTTAACACTAGGGGGTGATCAAAGGGTTCAATGTGTTACCTAGGGAATGATTCTAACTGTGGGGGGAGGGGACCGACTGGGGGAGGTGATCGATCAGTGTTCCTATATACTAGGAACACATGATCTGTCTCCTCCCCCTGACAGGATGTGGATCTGTGCATTTACACACACAGATCCACATTCCTGCTCTGTGACCAGCAATCGCGGGTGCCCGGCGGACATTGGGGCCACCAGGCACGCGCATTGGCATTGGCTCCCGAGTGACGCGGCGCAGTGCTGCAGTGTCATTGCTCCGGTGAATCTTCCATCTTCTCATGGTCAGTGGCGGCTGGTGGTTTTTTTGTGTGGGGGGCAAACAGCCACCCCCCGTACCGCCTCACCCCGCTGTCTGCCGGTCCACCGGCACTTACTCCATCTAGGCGGCGGGCACATCAGGCAGTGGCGGGGATCAGGGCACTGGCGAGCACATCGGGCAGCAGTGGGGATCAAGGCATTAGCGGACATCAGGCTGTGGTGGGCATTGGAACAAGCAAGTAAAGGCGCAAGAACCGGAAGCCTCATATTACCATCATGTTTAGTGACAAACTAAAAATAGTAACTGATATAGTCCATAAAAGTCTATGTAGACAAAGGCAAAATAGTATTTGGAAATCCACACAGAGGGCTGCCTTCCAGGAAGAGCTGAAACCAAGCTCCAAAATCTGCAGGAAAAAAACACAAGGAGGGGAGGCGCCTCTAAGTGCAGTATGTAAGCCAATTTATTTAAAAACAATGTGCAAGCAACTCACATTTTGCAGAATAAAATACAGCATATGGTGTAGTTAAAAGCCAAGGAGGGAGTCCATCAGATCTGTACGCTCATGAAACGCGTCGCATTCCAGTGACGTCACAGCTCCGCGCCTGCCCTCCACCAGCATTCCAGGCCTCGCTTTGAAGTACATCATCACCGTGGCCGGCTCGAGCGGTGTTCAGCAAAGCCCCAAGCACAGCAGGCAGCAGTGACATCTGTGACAGATCTGATGGACTCCCTCCTTGGATTTTAACTACACCATATGCTGTATTTTATTCTGCAAAATGTGAGTTGCTTGCACATTGTTTTTAAATAAATTGGCTTACATACTGCACTTAGAGGCGCCTCCCCTCCTTGTGTTTTTTTGTGGTGGGCATCGGGCAGTGGCTCCTGTGTCTTCCCCTCCTCGTTTCCGCCGCGCATCTCCTCCCCTCCTCCTAGGCATCTAAAAGGATCGCCTGTCTTTTCAGCCAATTGGGTGACGGGAACCAGACCCGCTTCCCGAATGGCCAGGAGTAGGATCAATATTGCAACAGCGAATTATTTATTTGCTGTTGTAACACCTGGGTGGGCTCATGGCACAATGCTCTGCTCCATGAGCCCACTCTATTTTTAAGCCTATTAGAGCTCAGGTACTTAAAAAAAACTCCGCCGCTGTAATTTATGCGCCCAGTGTCATGAAAGGGGCCTGGACGCATGAATAGGGGGTGGCGGCCGTGGATAGAGGGGGCAGCACCCAGACGCCACTGCTCCTGGTCTTCCCTTTTCAGCTGCTTAATTGGCCAGGCCATGATGCATGCACATGGGAGTCACATCTTTTCCACACAATGCCATACATGTATACTTAAGCTGTACATGTACTGCTCAGTGAACAATTGTGCTGACTAGTATGGAGAAACAGCTATGACAGAGGAGACTCTTTTGGTAAATATCTTACATGTCAGGCACCTTTCAATTTTTACGTTTACTTCCACCTTAACCACTTCAGCTTCGGAAGGTTTACCCCCTTAATTTTGCAAAATGGCACTGCGTTACTTTAATTGAAAATTGCTCATAGTGGAACGCTGCACCCAAATAAAATCTAATTTGCACCCAAATAAATCTAATTTCGTCATCATTTTAGGCCAACATGTATTCTGCTACATATTTCTGGTAAAAAAAAATCCCAATACGTGTATTTTCATTGGTTTGCACTTAAGTTTTAGCGACTACAAACTATGGTATATTTTTATTTATTTATTTGTGTATTTTTTACTAGCGGTCGGTGGGACTGCGATATTGTGGCGGACAAATCAGATACCTAACTGACACTTTTTTGGGGACCAATGACACCAATACAGTAATTAGTGCTAAAAAATATGCACTGTTACTGTACTAATGACACTGGCAGGGAAGGGGTTAAAATCAGGGGCACTCAAAGGGTTAAACGTATTCTTTAGGAGTGATTACTAACTGTGGGGGAGATGCTTTGACTGGGGGAATGTAAAGATCCGTGTTCCTGCTTAGCAGGAACACAGGATCAGCACATTTCCCTGTTACAGAACGGCGGTCTGCCTTGTTTACATAGGCAGACCACCATTCTGCCTTTCTTCTGAATGATCAGTGGGACCAGCTGATTAGCTCCCGCTGTGTCTAATCAAAGCGGGAGCAGGTCACAGTCAGAGCCTGTGTGCTCCCCAGACCCGAAAGTGTCAGATCACGTACTAGGTATATCTGCATAGGGCAGTCACTAAGTGGTCAATATATATACTGACCATTTGTTTTACTGATTGATCATTAGGCCTCTTGCACACTGCAGCTTGAAAAAGCTCAGTACAGAGGTTTTTTTTTTTTTACTGATCTAGAATGCAGCCCATTGTTTACAATGTGCCTGTACACACAGGTGAACTTAAGTCTGCGTATTCTTGCGTATAAATAAAAAAAAAAAAAAGAGAAAAAAATCTGTGTTCCCGGTCAGTATTTTGCGCCAGTGTGCGCAAATACTCACATATGAAAATAAATATGAATACATTTTCCCTAGGAATTTATTGTGCCCACGAATCCGTGAATGCATATATATAGATATATATCTATATCTATATCTATCTATCTATCTATCTATCTATCTATCTATCTATCTATCTATCTATCTATCTATCTATCTATCTATCTATCTATCTATCTATCTATCTATCTATCTATCTATATAGATATAGATATAGATATATATATATATATATATATCTATATATGTGCAAATACGTGCATAAATACACGTGAATACACGTAAAACAAACGCCTGAAATTATGTCTAAAAAAGCAGATGCTAAAAAATCAGTACCCTGTGTAAAAGACCTTACTATACATTGTTTGGGATTATATTTTTATTTATTATTATGAATTGTATAGGGTTTATTTTTTTCCTGTATATAGTATAGTAGTTTTCCTGTGTATAGTATATAGTATAGAGTTGTGAGTTGGTATTTTTTGATGTAAATAGAAATGCAACCAACATACAGATCTCCATTCAGCACCACTGACAGCACCGTTCAGGAACTGCTGCTAAAGGTATTTATGTCATCCAGAGGTTTTCAAATTCCTTTACAAAACCTGTCATGAGGAAAATATATGGACTGTCATTGCTGATCTCTCCTCCAAAAAATGTTGGTTGCCTGACTATCATCATTTCTAAGTATTTGTTAAAGAACAATTACAGAAATTACCTGGCAAGCATGCTTTCTTTGTCATTGTCATTAACCGCTTCCGGACCAGCCGCCGCAGTTATACTGCGGGCAGGTTGGCTCCCCTGCGCAAGCCGTCATAGCTGTACGTCGACTCTTTAAGACGCCTCCGGCGGAGCAGATGCGACTGCCCGGCGGGCGCAATGCCTGCCGGGCACCCTTGTTACAGAATGAGAACGGGGATGTGTGTGTGTAAACACACACATCCCCGTTCTCTCAGGGGAGAGGAGAGATAGGTTGTGTGTTCATAGGAAGTATTAACACCGATCTCTCTCCTCCCCTAGTCAGTCCCATCACCCCCACAGTTAGAACACACCCAGGGAACACAGTTAACCCCTTGATCGCCCCCTAGTGTTAACCCCTCCCCTGCCAGTGTAATTTATACAGTAATCAATGCATTTTTATAACACTGATCGCTGTATAAATGTCACTGGTCCCAAAAATGTGTCAAAAGTGTCCAATTTGTCCGCTGCAATATCCCAGTCCCAATAAAAATCACTGATCGCAGCCATTACTAGTAAAAAAATAAATAAATAAATAAAAATGGCATAAATCTTTCCCCTATTTTGTAACTTTTGCACAAACCAATCAATATACGCTTATTGCATTTTTTTTTTTTACCAAAAATATGTAGAAGAAATACATAGCGGCCTAAACTGAGGATTTTTTTATTTTTTTAAATAATTTGGAATATTTATTATAGCAAAAAGTAAAAGATATTGTGTTTTTTTCAAAATTGTCACTCTTCTTTTGTTTATAGCGCAAAAAAATAAAAAAACGTCAGAGATGATCAAATACCACCAAAAGAAAGCTCTATTTGTGGAAAAAAAAGGACGTCAATTTTGTTTGGGTACAGTGTCGCACGACCGCGCAATTGTCAGTTAAAGCGATGCAGTGCCGTATCGCAAAAAAAATGGCCTGGTCATTGAGCAGCTAAATCTTTAAAAAACACATATAGGGATAAGGATATCTCACTTCAAACAAGTCAGCCACAACCAAGTGACTAGTATTTTTATTAGAGTAAAAAATTATATAAATAATAATGTAAAAAAATCTGCTAAAAAAAAACCAACACAAAAACAAGCTAACACACTTCGTGAATTACACACAGCAAAAAATCTAAATAAATATATAAGTATGTGCAGTGCTATGAATTAGGAATAAAAACATGTTATGAACTCATGGTGACACTTGTCCTGTCACTTTCTTATTACTCTGTATTTTTGCTTATTTCAATAAATTCTACTGAAAAATAATAATAATAATAATAATAATATAATCTAAAACAAACACAAAAAAATGCAGTATAGTTTGTGTGTCTCCAGAAAAAGTGTGTATAAAAAAGTTCAGTGATCTAAAAACATCAGCGCACTCTTCCACATTACAGTCTTCTTTGTGTGAACCAGTGAGCACCTCTTCAATTAACATCACTATGCCAAATGTGTTTGTGAATCTGACCACCTTGGTACCGAGTTAGAGATTATAGGAGGTCTGAACAGGCACTATATCAAATCTAATGGGACGATTGTAAATGTATCCAGCCATTGCACATTGCACTTTTTACATGCCAGTTAATTCTTTGTATATTGGGGTATTTTTATTTATTAAAAAAAGGTTTTAAATGGGGAACATTAGATCTCATTTTATTGCTTTGAGGGATCTTTCATGTGAATTGCGCCTCCTGAATGGTATAGGATTGATGATTTGATTACCTGCGGGACGGGATGTATTTCTCAGCATCCCATCAGATTTATTATTGTACCTTTCAGTCCTCTTATGATCTGGAGATCAGTACCAAGGTGAGCAGATTCAAAAAACACATCTGACGTGGTGGTGTCATTGGAGAATGTGCTCATTGATTCACAAAAAGAAGATTGTAATGTGGAAGAGTGCACTTGATGTTTTTTAGATCACTGAACTTTTTACTTTTTTTAAAACATTTCTTTTGAGACACAAAGTTTATTGCATTTTGTTTTAGAAAGCAACACAAACTTTATTGCAATATCTTATTTGTTTTTTTTTACTATAATATGTTTTGTATTGCTATTTCATAGTACTGCACATATTTATATATTTATTTTTATTAGGGTGGCAATGATGCTGCCCCCTTATATTTCTCCAGAACTGTACCAGAACTGATAAGAAGCATTGTTATAGCGATTTTGTTTAAAGCTAACGTGTCAACAGAACACAGCAATTTCACAGTTCTAAAAAAGTTTCTTACTTCTGCATCGTGGAGCAAAAAAATCAAAGTTTTGGGCTCATGCACACTGCAGCTTAAGGTATCCGGGTACACCACCCCTAGGAGAGTACATATGACATGATGATTCATATTTGTACACTTCTTGTCGTGTTTCTTTATGGAATGTATGTTTGTAGTGTGTAGACGCTTTTATGTCTTTTTACTGTATATCATTAAAATACACAATTTTTTCTAAAAGAGTTGGTGGTCTGTCAAAGTCCCATTGAGGGGGGATATTTTTTTTTTGTTCCATGTTACTAGGGATGGGACCACCACACTCTACATTTGACATGATGGAGGTCTCTTTTTTCTTCAACAATGAAACAGAATGGATTTATAAATTAAATACTTTATATCCCGCTGATATCAATACAGACATTGATTTGAATTGTTACATTTCAAATGTTTAATTGTTATGGAGTTCCAATCATGTCCTACCCTCCGGTTTGTGTAATTTTAATTGTAATTTTATTTGATGTATTTAGTACATTGATTACCATCAAAGTAGTGCCATTTTTTTCCACAAGATGGCACTCTAATTGGATCACGTTCCTCTTTTTCCATTTTCTTTTTGGACCATTACCTGTGGAGTACCACTAGAGGGCGTGCAATGATGGATTTTATATATTTTTTTATATGGTTTTTAAATTTATTATTTTTTTAACAGATAATCCTAGAAACAATTAGACCACTAATGTGTAGGTAAATGATGTACATTTCTGACTCCTTATTTGGAGTTGTTGGTGAGGATTGGAGTGGATTGCATATCCAATTCACCTTGACTGTATAAATTATGTCAGAGGAAGTAACGGGTCAGATCACATGACCCCTAATGATGTCAGATGTGTTGACGAAACGCGGCGGTTTACGTGATACGTCACTTCCTCCCTTGTGCTGGAGCGCAGGTTGAACACAGCTTGGTGTACCGGCTCCATTTTATGTGCTTTTTTTTACTGGAACAAATTTTTTATGAATAAATGGCTACAAGTTAAGCTATGAGGAGTTCTTTTCTCCTTTACTTATAAACCCCATCTGGCTACATCGCTGATGAGAGGTGTCTGCATCAGTGGTTACATCTTTACTTTGCTGGTGAGAGGCATCTGTATGGAGGGATACATCTCGATACATCTTTCTGCTTATTTGACACCTATCATGGGTGTCTGATGAATCTGGTGAGTAGGATGTTTGCCTAAACTGGTGGAAGACGGCACTTTCTATTCCTGTCACTGAATTTATTCATCACTGTGCACTTGATTGAAGAATCGTTGGTGGTGGCTGTTTTTGGACTTTATATTCACATTTGAACATTATTTGACCACACCTTTTTTTATATTTATTTGCATTTATTTTCAATACTATTTATACATTTGAGCGCGGTATGAAATTAATTATTCATTTTCTTTTCAAAAATATATTACAAAAAGATAAAAAAGCATTAATGATTGTATACAGTTTTTTTTTTTTTTTTTTTAATTGTTAAAAAGAAACATTGTGTGTTACCAAGATACCAAGATAGGCATAAAAGGTCTATGATATATGAAAAAATATTTCACAATGTAAGACAATGCAGCTCAGTATGTTACAAGAATGACATTCAAGACACAATAGGATACTTCAATACAGTGGAAAAAAGGCGGCAAGATAGGAACTGCCAAGATATTATGTTGTCAATAAAGTCTGGAGTGCAATTGTTCTGAACTGTGTTTTTGATGCTATTGGAAAGTGCAATATTTAGTAATATACGGTGTATTTTAGAATAGACATAGAAGAAAGACTGGAGGTTCTAGCAAATGCGTGGCAGAGGAGGAGGTTAGGGTGAAAGTAATATAGAAGAAGGTGTAGTAAGATTCTATATGGTTTACCTTTTACATAGTAACTAAGGTAAAAATCAATACAGGTTTTCAGGAGTTGAAGAGACTCACTTATTGGACAATTTTACTAAACAGGATGTGAGGCAGAATCTCTAACCACAACACAGATTAAAATAAAAAATATTTTCTTTAATAATGTATAGGAAGGCTAGAACTGTCAAATTTTTATTTCTAGAACAAGAGACTATATATAAATTCCATACCGCGCTCATAAATTACAACTATGTGTAACAAATAATAAAGTCCGTAAACCACCACCAAATTCTTCAATCTAAGTGAAAGTGGAGTATTCTTAATTGCTGTGAGGAATAAGTGCCGTCTTCCACTGATAATTAGGCAAACATCCTACTCACCAGACCACCATGACACCCATTACAGGTAGTCAAATGAGCATGGGTAAATAAAGATGTATCCTCCGGAATAATACGGCCCTCAAAGAGTAAGTTTCTACAACGATAATGTTAATATAAATCAAATGGGGAAGAAAGACTCCTGATAGTATAATATGTAGCCAATTTATTCCATAAAAACATGTAGCACTTACAGTTCAGTAAACTTAGATCAGCCCATAAAAATTAGCAGGCACGCCGATTGCGTTCCACCTGCACTCCAGATGTCAGATCTGGAGCGCAGGTGCCTCACATCCTGATTAGTAAAATTGTCCAATAAGTGAGTCTCTTCAACTCCTGAAAACCTGTATTGATTTTTACCTTAGTTACTATGTAAAAGGTAAACCATATAGAATCTTACTACACCTTCTTCTATATTACTTTCACCCTAACCTCTTCCTCTGCCACGCATTTGGCTAGAACCTCCAGTCTTTCTTCCATGTCTATTCTAAAATACACTGTATATTACTAAATATTGCACTTTCCAATAGCATCAAAAACACAGTTCAGAACAATATGGAGTTGGCCCACCCTTTGCAGCTATAACAGCTTCAACTCTTCTGGGAAGGCTGTCCACAAGGTTTAGAAGGGTGTCTATGGGAATTTTGGCCATTCTTCCAGAAGTGCATTTGTGAGGTCAAGCACTGATGTTGGACAGGAAGGCCTGGCTTGTATTCTCCAATCTTATTCATCACAAAGGTGTTCTATCGGGTTTAGGTCAGGGCTGTGCAGGCCAGTCAAGTTCCTCCACCCCAAACTCACTCATCCATGTCTTTATGGACCTTACTTTGTACACTGGTGTGCAATCATGTTGGAACAGGAAGGGGCCATGCCCAAACTGTTCTCACAAAGTTGGGAGCATGATATTGTCCAAAATATCTTGGCATGCTGAGGCCTTAAGAGTTCCCTTCACTGGAACTAAGGGGCCAAGCCCAACCCCTAGAAAACAATCCCACACCATAAAGACATGGATGAGTGAGTTTGGGTTGAAGAAACTTGACTGACCTGCACAGAGTCCTGACCTCAAACACTTTTGAGATGAATTAGAGCGGAGACTGCGACCCAGGCCCTCTAATCCACATCAGTGCCTGGCCTCACAAATGCGCTTCTGGAAGAATGGTCACACATTCCCATTGACATACTCCTAAACCTTGTGGACAGCCTTCCCAGAAGAGTTGAAGCGGTTAAAGCTGCAGAGAGTGGTCCAACTCAATTTTGAACCCTACGGACTAAGACTGGGATGCCATTAAAGTTCATGTGCGTGTAAAGGCAGCCGCCTCAATACTTTGGCAATAAAGTGTATCTAAATGTCCTCCGTGCAGCCATTATGAGATCCATTGGCAGTCACATGATCAGAGCGGTACTCTCTGGTTGTCCTGCACTGCACATAGAAAATGTCCACAATAGAAGGTCATGGGAGCTGTTCAGGTGAAGCCTGTGTCTCAATGAGATGCAGTTCCTGCCTTATATTACAGCAATCATCCAATCTGGCAATCCCCCATGGGCATTGCTAGGGGGAAACTTTTTTTTAACTGCTGCGTGAACAAAATTGTGCACAATTTCTATGGCTATTTTTGAAAAGCCTGCAAGTCAGTAAGAAATAATTTCCTTGGAACATCATGCTAATGTTATACTTTTAGTAAAAGTTGAATTTACTGGTAGCAGAACTATTAAAAAGTATTTTCTTTCATTTAATTTTGCAAACTTAGTACAAGGTTATGAAAGGATAGCAAAGTATTTCCAACAGATCCACAGATTAAAACAGGAATGCAGCAGTGCTTCTTCAAATAGAAGTTTAGAAGATTTTATTTTTCCATAAAGGAAACTTTGTGTAGATGCAATTCAGTGTAACAGGACCACCTACCCGGCCACTTATCGAAATGTGACTAAGCAGGAGGTACTGCTAATGATTCTGTTAAAACCCCCATTGAGAATAAAGTTGACAGCAGCGTTGTCAAGCAGACAAGAAAAAAAAACTGTTCACTTAATCACTGAGTAATCATTGGGTAATGACAGGAGTAGGACAAGGCTAGATTTCACCTTGTGGAGGTTAAAAGACACTTTTTATGGCAGCAATGCACATTTGTAAAATGGTGTCCTGGGTCATCTACTTAGTGCCATTATCATCCATCGCTGTTTAATTATGTCACTTTTAAACAATTTATTTGTTGGGTGTTCTTGGTGTAATTTTTTCCATCTCTTTGACACCTGAAAATTTGATTATGGATAATGCAAAGTAAGTAAATGTGATGGGAGCCTAAGCGTACTAGACATTTGGGCTGGCGTTATTATGTTTTGCCTGTGGCTTATTTGGAGGAATTGTGATATTTTCACTTAGCTGTTAAAAGGTGTCACAAATGCCTGTGGATGTTTTTCAATATTGTGCTGGAGGAACATTTTTCAGCATGAGATAAAAATGTGGAGAAAATCATTCAAGCGACACAATGTTGTTTTCAATTTACCAGTGTTAATATTAAGTATATTAATAGTATAATAATTTTAAGTATATTAATTTTTTTATTATCAATTGTATCAATAATATTATTTTATAGCAATAATAATATTATATCAATACATATTTATATTAATATAATTAGTATAACTAAAGGCATTTTTTTTAGATTTGGATAGATTAGTTAGGGGTTAGAACATCTGTCAGGTTTGAACTGACTTGGTAAATTGATGATAGGCAACGCCTATCCTCATATTGATTAGTGGTTCCAAATTAATAATAACTACTGCAGTAGGGAACAGACACAAAAGATACGCTCAGCATCTTTCCAAATAACTGTTCTGCTTTATTATGACGCAATTGAAGGTTTTATACACATGATTACGTAGGTATCACATTAATATTACAATTGTACGTTTATGGTAACAACGGGCGTTACATAGGCAGGCTAATTCTAATCAGGACTCGAAAGAATGTAAACATGTACTGAAAACATTATTAGTGCTGTGTACACAGTGAGGGCAGTGTACAATACATACAAAATAGAATACAATTATATACAGAACTTACAAATTTCCATTACAGTCTCCCCTCTTTTGATCAATATTTTGATCACTAACAATACCTGCTATTACCTTTAACCTGGAACCTCCACACGCTTAGGTAGAGGTAGTCCTGGCCAAAGAGGCAAAAAAACTCCATTGTGGAGAAAATAATAGCTGAGCGACTTTTTCATTACCAAATGACTTTTCATTGTGAAAAACAAATGATTGATAAGACATATTTACAGAGTACTGGCTGTACACTCCTGTGGCCAGAATGGCCTCCTAGCTTAATTGTGAGCATGCTGACTTATCAGCATATGTAAACACAGACAATTCTACATAAAATGGAAGACGTACAAAAGACAAAATATGACTTCAACATGGCTAAACTACTTTTCAAATATATATATATATCCCTTACAATTAAAGTGATTGAATCAAAAAATACACTAGACTGTGATCACAAGAGGGAAACAAATCAAACAGAGATTTCTTTAATTTAGTCATTTTTGCAGTGTCTGGTGTGGATCCATTACAGTATCACTAACTGTGTCACTGTTCAGCATATTTACTCTCGCTAATTGTCTTGAATACCCATGTCACTGACAATGAAAGTGAGAGTTATTCCACCATTTTGATTTCCACCACAACAGGAATAGAGAGGAAATGGGGACAGTTGTTCCTGTGACAACTGTCTGAGAGGAGACTTCCCTCATACTGGAAACAGTACCGCGAGGCAAACAAGGCATTTTTCAGGGGGCAGCGCCACCCCCAAGCAGAAGGGCAGAGGCAGCTCTTCAATTAAGCTTCAATTAATTTACCTAATTAAAGAGCCACCTTTGCTCTTAAACCGTTTGCACAGGTTAAGATTGTGCAGATTAGCCAGTTTGGTTTTCTCTTTGCTAGGCTGGAAGGGAAAAAAGAAAGAAGGTGGGCACTTCTCAGGCTGCTGAGGACATGTGTGCCACCCAGCTCTGTCAACGTGTTTACCTGGGAGGATGCTGAGGCCATGCGGACCATCAGCATGATGGCTCTGCAGCCAGGTAACTTGTGCATTCCTGCATTTCCTGGCTGCCCCCCTCCTGTCTGCTGCCTCCTTCTCCAAGAAAGCATTGATTTACCTCTCACTGACCCCTGCCCTATACCCTGCTAACCCCATCCTCTGCCCTGCTGACCCTGTCCTATGCCTCATTGACCCCACCCTCTGCCCCGCTGACCCCGTCCTATGCCTCGTTGACCCCACCCTCTGCCCTACTGACCCTGTCCTCTGCCCCGTGGCCCCATCCTGTGCCCTGCTGACCCCATCCCCTGCCCCACTGACCACATACTCTACCCTACTGACCCCGTCCTATGTCCCACTGACCACTAGACACTGACTATTTGTTTCGTAACTAAGAGAAATTCGGACAAATTTCGATCTTTCGGACATATTTTGCATCTTTCGGACATTGGAATGCATCCCAATGTCCGAAGAAAAATAATAACGAATTTCAACTAATACAAAAGAAATTATAACAAAAATAACAAATGAATTTGTGATGATTCGTTAATTCGTTAAAGGTGTAATGAAACAGCAGGTCGACTCGGAGTAAATCTTACAGTCCAAACAGCTGATTTATTTTGTGCCGGAGGTTGGATTAATATCACTGGCAAAGTGCATTCCTGAGAACTGAGTGAGAAGGGTGTTGCATTTGGGCAGAGGAGATGAGTTTTGAGAAGCAGCAGAAAAGATATTACATAGTTAGTCAGGTTGAAAAAAAGACACAAGTCTATTTAGTTCAACCAAAAAAAAATAAAAAAATACAATCCCATATACACAATCCTTCACCCACAGTTGATCCAGAGGAAGGTGAAAAACCCCAGCAAAGCATGATCCTATTTGCTACAGCAGGGGAAAAAATTCCTTCCTGATCCCCCGAGAGGCAATCAGATTTTTTCTGGATCAACTTTACCTATAAATGATAGTACCCAGTTATATTATGTACTGTACACCTAGGAAAGAATCCAGACCTTTTTTAAAGCAATCTCCTGAGCTTGCTAGAACACCCTCTGGAGGGAGTCTATTCCACATTTTCACAGCTCTCACTGTGAAGAAACCTTTCCATATTTGGAGATTAAATCTTTTTTCCTCTAGACCTCTTGAGTGTCCCCTTGTCCTCCGTGACAACCTTAAATTGAATAACTCAACACTCTATGGACCACTTATGTATTTGTACATGTTGATCATATCCCCCTTAATCTCCTCTTCTCAAGAGGGAATAGATTCAGTTCCTCTAATCTTCCCTCATAGCTGAGCTCCTCCATGCCTCTTATCAGCTTGGTTTGTCATTTTGTGTGTGTGTGTGTTAATAAATTCAATAAACAAACGACTTTCTAAATTACGAATCGTTATCACGAATATATATACATACAAAAATATTGAATTATCCAAAAACAAAACAATTAAACAATAAAACAAATTGATTAATTATAACAAATATCTATACTCTACAGAAATAACGTATTACCTGAAAACGAATTAATGTAAAATAACAAATATAACAGAACGAATTTATGAATTTTACGAATGAAAATGAAAGGAAACAAAATTTTCCGTTGTGCACAAGTCTACTGACCACATATGTAGCACTTGAACGAATCATGTCTCAGGGTCTGCTGAGCAAACCACAGTTGTGAACTGTGAATGGCTGCACATTCTGCATTAGACCTTGAAACAAGAATGGCATACCACGGCTGGGGTGGGACAAATTTAGATGGGGGGCGCACGATTTTAGTCTTGCCTAGGGCAGCACAAAACCAAAATACACCACTGACTGGAAACATCCTCCTACTTCATATTGAGTCTGTACAACAGGAAGTTACATAGTTACATAGTAGGTGAGGTTGAAAAAAGACACAAATCCATCAAGTCCAACCTATGTGTGATTATATGTCAGTATTACATTGTATATCCCTGGATGTTGTGGTCGTTCAGGTGCTTATCTAATAGTTTTTTAAACTTTCGATGCCCCAGCTGAGACCACTGCCTGTGGAAGGGAATTCCACATCCTTGCTGCTCTTACAGTAAAGAACCCTCTACATAGTTTAAGGTTAAACCTCTTTTTAATGAGTGGCCATGTGTCTTTTTAAGCTCCCTTCCGGAAAATAGTTTTATACCTTTTGTGGGGTCACCAGTATGGTATTGAAATCATATCCCCTCTCAAGAGTCTCTTCTCCAGAGAGAATACTGTAAGTTCAGTGCTCGCAACCTTTCTTCATAACTAATATCCTCTAGACCTTTTATTAGCTTTGTTGCACTTCTTTGTACTAGCTTCATTTCCAGTACATCCTTCCTGAGGACTGGTGCCCAGAACTGGACAGCATACTCCAGGTGCAGCCGGACCAGAGTCTTGCAGAGTGGGAGAATTATTGCTTTATCCCTAGAGTTAATCCCCTTTTTAATGCATGCCAATATTCTGTTTGCTTTGTATGCCATTGCTGAGCCTATCATCTACTAGGACCCCTAGGTCCTTTTCCATCCTAGATTCCCCCAGAGGTCCTCAGCCTAGTGTATAGATTGCATTCATATTTTTGCCACCCAAGTGCATTATTTTACATTTTTCTACATTAAACCTCATTTGGCATGTAGTTGCCCACCCCATTAATTTGTTCAGATCTTCTTGCAAGGTTTCCACATCCTGCGGAGAAGTTATTGCCCTGCTTAGCTTAGTATCGTCTGCAAATACAGAGATTGAACTGTTTACCCCATCCTCCAGGTCATTTATGATCAAATTAAATAGGATTGCGCCCAGCACAGAACCCTGTGGGACCCCACTACCCACCTCTGACAATTCCGAGTATTCCCCATTTATCACCACCCTCTGAACTCGCCCAAGTAGCCAGTTTTCAATCCATGTACTCACCCTCTGGTCCATGCCAACCGACCTTATTTGTACAGTAAATGTTTATGGGGAACTGTGTCAAATGCTTTTGCAAAATCCAGATACACCACGTCTACGGGCCTTCCTTTATCTAGATGGCAACTCACCTCCTCATAGAAGGTTAATAGATTGGTTTGGCAAGAACGATTCTTCATGAATCCATCTTGTATATAGTCCCTTATCAACCCCTCCAAGAGCCTGCATACTATTGATGTTAGGCTAACTGGTCTGTCATTCCCAGGGATGTATTTTGGGCCCTTTTTAAATATTGGTGCTACATTAGGCTTTCTCCAATCCTCTGGTACCATTACCGTCAGTAGACTGTCAGTAAAAATTAGGAACAATGGTCTGGCATTTACTTGACTGAGTTCCCTAAGTCCCCTCGGGTGCAAGCCATCCGGTCCCGGTGTTTTATTAATGTTAAGTTTCCCAAGTCTAATTCTAATTCTGTCATCTGTTAGCCATGAGGGTGCTTCCTGTGATGTGTCACGAGGATAAACACTGCAGTTTTGGTTACTGAAGCCCCCTGATTCCCTCGTGAAGACTGGGAAAAAGAATAAATTCAATACCTTCGCCATCTCCCCATCCTTTGTAACCAGATGTCCTCCCTCATTCTTTATGAGGCCAATATGGTCTGTCCTCCTTTTTTAATGTTTACATACTTAAAGAATTTCTTGGGACTTTTTTGCTCTCCTTTCGCTATGTGTTTTTCGTGTTGTATCTTAGCTGCCCTAATTGCACCCTTACATTTCTTGTTGCATTCTTTATAAAGTCTGAATGCTGATGATGATCCCTCAACCTTCTATTTTTTTTAAGGCATTCTCTTTGCTTTTATATGCATTTTTAAATTGGAGTTAAGCCATCCAGGACTTTTGTTCGCTCTTTTAAATTTTTTACCCAATGGGATGCACTGGCTAATGCCCTTATTTAATATGCTCTTAAAGCAAACCCATCTCTCCTCCGTGTTCTTTGTTCCTAAGATTTTATCACAATTCATGCCTTATAGCAAGGTTCGTAGTTTAGGGAAGTTAGCTCTGTTGAAATTCAGTGTCTTTGTATTTCCCTTATGTTTCCTATTTGTGTGATTTATACTGAAGCCAATTGACCTGTGATCACTGTTTTCTAAATTGCCCCGTATTTCCACATCCGTTTTCAGGTCTGAATTGTTGGTAATCAGTAGATCTAGTAATGCTTTATTTCTAGTTGGTGCGTCTACCATCTGACCCATGAAATTGTACTGCAAGATATTTAGGAATTGGCGAACCTTAGATAAATGCGCAGTTCCCTCCGCCCAGTCTATGTCTGGATAATTAAAATCCCCCATTATGATGACACTTCCCATCCTTGCTCCTAATTTAAATTGTGATAGGAAGTCCGTCTCCCCCTTCTCCCTCAGGTTAGAGGGCCTATAGCATACTCCCAGTATTATTTTCCCCTTAGCGTCATCCCTTTGGAGCTCTACCCATAAGGATTCCACCTCCTCCCTAGCTCCCTTAGTGATGTCATCTCTCACATTGACTTGTACCTTATTCTTGATATATAGACAAACCCCTCCCCCTTTTTTACCCTCTCTATCCCTGAGATAAAGGGTATACCCTTGAATGGTTGCCAGTCAATCAAGAGAGCTGTTGAACCAGGTCTCTGAAATTCCCACAAAATTTAAACCCTCCTCATGCAACAGTATCTCTAGTTCACTTAGAAGCCAATCAGCTTCCAGTTTTTTTTAAAAGCTTAATTGAACAAGCTGAATTTAGAAACGGATTGGCTACCATGCACAGTTGCACCAGATTTTCCACTCTCCAGTTTTAGTAAATCCACCCCATTGGTATAATAACCTTATAGACTCACCTCCATTTTCCTCTTAGAGCAGCTGTGCAGGGTATACAATTCAACAGTTACTGGGGTAAGACCCATCGCTTTATGTAATGTAACAGACCTGGGCAGACACATCTCCTCCTTTTCTCTGTAATTCAAGCTGAAGGCTGATACACAGACCAGCTTTACTCCCCTATGAATGCTGAGGATCGCCCCTGGAACTTCAACGACCAGGAGAAGGAGATCACGGAGGCCACATTCATATGCGTAGTGCCCCTTTTGGGGTGAATGGATCTGGTGAGTGGGGACCCTTGAGGGGGAGCACTCAGTCACTAAGGATATTTAGAGCACTCAAGTCACGGTTTTTGACAATCTCATCACCGTTTTTGAAAATATTTATATACACTAATTATGGACTAATAATTTTTTGAACACAGTTCACCCAATATGCTCATGGACTTTTAATCTGGTAGTTGTATACCACTTATTGTATTGGTCAATTGTATGGTGGTTTATGGGCATTTTCGGTATTATCTATGATGGTATTAATGTTTAAATTTACGTATGGAAATTATCAATTTATCACTGTATATTGCACTGTACACTGATTAGTTTACACATATATGGGTTATATTGGTTTGGTACTCATAGAGATTTTTTTATATTTATTCACAAAATACCATTACCACTAGTAATATAAATATACACCTTGTAAGGGGATCATATATGTACTACCACCCCTGGTTATACATATAACCTCAAAAAGGTGAGGCATCTCCGCCGTGAAGCTAGCACATTGATCTTTATTATTGTTATTATTTCCAACCTAATTCGTTTATTTTTTTACTTGCCCAATCAAGTATAGGGAGCGCCATCACCCCATTTTATATATCTATACTATGGGGTGTGGCTGTTACCCAGTTCTGCCAGAACAGAGCTCTGCAGTGGGAGATCTAGAATCAGCATTACTCAGGTATTTCTTGGCAAACATAAGTCACAAATTATAATATGTGGAGGTACAAGGCTAGAAAAAGGTGTAGAAATACTATAATTTATCCCAAGCACTTTTTTCGTTTGATGGACAGTTTTGTCAACATGCAAATGTGTGTAGAAAAATGCAAATAAAAACATTATTAGACCCCTTTCACACTGGGGTGCTTTGCAGGTGCTACAGCGCTAAAAATAGCACCTGCAAAGCGCCCTGAAAGAGCCGCTGCTGTGTCTCCAATGTGAAAGCCCCGGGTGCTTTCACACTGGAGTGGTGCGCTGGCTGGATGGTAAAAAAAGTCCTGCTAGCAGCATCTTTGGAGCGGTGAAGGAGCGGTGTATACACTGCTTCTTCACTGCTCCTGCCCATTGAAATCAGTGGGGCAGTGCGGCTATACCGCCGTGGCTTGCGGTGGCTTTAACCCTTTCTCGGCCGCTAGTGGGGGTAAAAGCTCCCTGCTAGTGGCCAAATTGTGCCACAAATTTGGCGGTAGAGTGCCGCTAAAAATAGCGGCGTTTTACCGCTGACGCCGCCCCCGTGTGAAAGGGGTCTAAGGTATACTAACCACATACAGTCAAATACCTTGATCTTTAGAAACCAAGAACAGTGAGATTAACTGAACAATGCTACTACGGTATACAATAGCTAAAGTAGAAAATAAGAGCAGTGAGAAAAAGCACAGATGATAGCGGGGGTTAAATATATATATATACAAGCAACTCCCTGCAAAAATACAAATACCTACATTTAAATTTACACAACCTATTTTTTTCTAGAACAGAAGTTGTAAAAAAATTCTGGAAGTTGTTTCCACCAGAATGTTCAGTTTTGCAGACAATCTTTAACCTATTACTGACAGTCATCTTGGCAGGGCTTTGCTTCCTCATATCAGAGCATCCACCAGGGAGAACAGTGAGCAGCACAGTACAGATATACCACATCTCGATCTAAATCTCTTGAGACTAGAAAGCAGAGGCAGCAGTGCCTTAGATCTCACATTGCATATATAGCAATAGAACTGTAGGCACTGGAGCCTAGGCACCTTCACACTCCAGGGAGTGCACTGCTATTTTTCAGGAGAATTCAAAACGAAAGTTACAATTACTGCTTAACCAGTTAAGGACCGGAAGAATTTACCCCCTTAATGACCAGGCCAATTTTTTGCAATACGGCACTGCGTTGCTTTAACTGACAATTCCGCGGTTGTGCGACGATACACCTAAACAAAATGTATGTCCTTTTTTTCCCACAAATAGAGCTTTCTTTTGGTGGTATTTGATCACCTCTATGGTTTTTATTTTTTGGGCTATAAACAAAAAAGAGTGACAATTTTGAAAAAAAAGCAATCACACAATAAATATCCCCCAAAAAATATATAAAAAAAAAACATTTCTTCCTCAGTTTAGGCCAATATGTATTCTTCTACATATTTTTGGGAAAAAATTCACAATAAGCATATATTGATTGGTTTGCACAAAAGTTATAGTGTCTACAAAATAGGGGATAGATTTATGGCGTTTGTATTATTATTTATTATTTTTTTTACTAGTAATGGCAGTGATCAGCGATTTTTAGCAGGACTGCGACATTGCGGCAGACAGATCGGACACTTTTGACACTTTTTTGGGACCAGTGACTTTTATACAGCGATCCGTGCTATAAAAATGCGCTGATTACTATATAAATGACACTGGCAGGGAAGGGGTTAATACTAGTGGTGATCAAGGGGTTAAATGTGTTACCTGCAGGTGTTTTCTAACTGTATGGGGGACTGTGTCACTGGGGAAACATACAGATCAATCTTCCTGCTTAGAAGAAAGACAGGATCTGTGTGCTCTCCCCTGTCAGAACAGAAATCTGCCTTGTTTACACAGACAGATCCCCTTTCTGTCACTGCGGGGAATGATCGTGGGTGGCTGGCGGACATTGAGCCTGCCGGACCCGCTGATTGGCTCCCCCCACTGGCCAATGTGAGCGCGCCCTCAAAAGCGAGTTCCCGGCCTGACGTACAGCTACGGCGTTTCGCGGGATTGTGCCACCTTGCCGTAGTATAATGACAGCGGCAAGTGGTTAAGTGCAAATTATACAAAAAGCATCTGTGCTTTTTGAGCTCAAGTCCATTTTAGCATTCAATCTGATGTTGGAACACCTCTGCTATCAGATGTTGCCAAATGTGGCTAAAAACTGTCCAATGGTAGTCATCCGCATTATAATTGTATTAGTTTTCCAACTAAATATGCAACGCAAATACTGTTTGGATTCTTATTGCTGAACTGTTGTATTTTCATGCAGATTTATATTCATATTCTTCTATTCCATTAAGAGAAACAAATACTGCAACATCTATAACACAAATTTCCACACCAGTTTTGTCTCTAATAAAAAGTCTTACCTTTCCAACTGTTTTATTACTTCCCATGCAATGTATTTGCATTTGGCTTAATGTTCTACTGCTGGTTGCAAGGTTGAGAGATACTTTTCCCAGAATGGTCAATTTATTTTCAGTGGAGATTTATTTTCGCTTGTAGCAGCTGTTCTGAAAATACAACAGAATAAATTTGCTGTGAAAATAAAGGGTTACAGTGAATTAAATAAAAAAAGTGAGAGAGAGGGAGATGCATGGCATATTTTATTTTTCATGTAGGACTGTTAAATGTCTTAGATTTAATCTACCGCCATAGGAAAAAAATGATAGCCGTGTTCATCAAATTATTGGTGCCCTAGTGAAAGCATTTACAATTTAAATGCTTCAGCACCTCCATTCCTTTTATGATGCTGAAAAGGTCATCCTTCAAAAACTGTGATCCAATTCATATAGAAGATTTAATGTCTGCAGATAGAAAACATTCTAATGCTTCTGTGAAACAGGAGGAATACTTACCATAAAGTCACACTTTTTTTTTAACACGGCCATAACTTTTTCCGAAACAAAAGGAATGAATTTACAAAGGCCTTCCAAAGTGAGTGAAACATCTATCCAATGCAAATCTGACAGACGGACATCTAAGGAGGGATGTGAAATCATTTTCAGTCCTTTCGTAACCCCTATCTACAACATTTTTGTATGCATTTGCAAATTAAGCAGTGCACCTGAAATATTACCTATTCTATATAAATGCTACTTATAAAATGTGTTTGCAAAGGTTTCACAACTAGTACAGAAGTTGGAATGTTTCATCACATTGGGTTGAATTACTATAGAAATAGAGTGTGTTAACTTTGGAAAGTGAAAATTCACTTAGCTTAGTGAATAAAATGAAGCTGTGTTCACTCAAATCATTCAATCATGTACTAGTGAAAAAATATATTTTTTATAATTTTTCTTGCACATGATTGGGTATCCAAAGTGATTTCAGCTTCACCTTGTTTACTACACTAAAGCAGGACATAGACAGTACGTTTTTAATTAGTGGGCTGAACGATAGAAAAACAGATTCCAAAATCCCCCCCACCCCCGCCACTGGCAGGACACCTGCTGATCGACAAATTTTTTCTAGCATGTCCCTTTAACAGAAGTCAATCAAGCGATCAACTTTTCTTGATCGTGGATTTCTATCATTTTCTATCTAATTTCTATCATTGTATGGCCAGTGTTAGGGTACATTCACTTTGCTAAGTGAATATCCTCTACTTCCTTAGTAATCAACACCATTGAAAGTAACAATTTAGCAAAAGGAGAATAGGGAGTTGTGGTAGAAACAGATTGATTTATTGCCTACAAGATATAAACTCAGAGTGAACAAGTGGCATGTGATCTGATGCCAGAGCATCACACATTTGTACCTATGTGGATCACTTTTCTCTGTGGAATGCAAAGTTCAGCCTACCATTTTTCTTTCTGTGACTTTGCCACTTTAAATCATCCCCAACAGTAACCCCGATAGCAAGGATAACTTGTCATAAATTTGTGGCAGTGTTGAATTGTAAGTCTTGTTAACTTGTTGCACATCTTCTCTGGCAAGTTGTACACTTGCAGAGCACTTTAAGCACAAGTTCTAGTTGACACGTTTTTCCAATTTGTAGAAAATTTGCGTTGCTAATCTCTAGCAAGAACAAAATTGCAGTGGTGAGTCTACAGCAAGAGATTTGTAAGTCTACAGCAGGGAGCAAAGATGAAAATTCAGCCACAGTGACCCCCTGTGGTGGGATGCCTATTGCACAACATAACTGAACCAGAACTTGCAGCAGACTTGCAAGATGTTTGCAAAGAAAGTTGATCTGGAGTCATGCAATGCGGACTTGCTGCAATTGTGCGACAAACTTGTGAAGCCTGGCAAGTCTAGCAATAGCTTGCAAGTCATTTTCAAACTTGCAGCTCAATTGCTTGCTATTTGGGAAGGGCAATGGGATTGGAGTCCAGTGATAGACAGGTATGAAGCACAATGTAAACAGTAAAAAATGAATGAATAAAACATACATTACTGATTATATCTCTTGATGATGTTTTCATTTTATCAACCTGGCCAATCCCCAGACGACGTCCTATCATGACAAAATACGAAGGGTGGCACCTACGACGGTGACATCATTACGTTTTTCCTTTCAGGAAGTGGATTGGCAAATTATACCTACAAGGAAGTGAAGGATAGCCAACGAGGACACCATTGGCCTCGCTGCCTTTTATTCATTGCTGTTTATTGGCTTCTACTTTGTAAGTGCGATTCCTTTTTTTAGTAAAAATTTTTCTTATCAAAATGTACTGCACTATGGAAAGTTTTCTTTTCTCTGTTCCTGAGTACCATTAGAGTCTTGCAGCTGTTCCAGAAATTGCTTGGGTCTTGGGGAGACCAATTTCCCTATTCTGGGCGAGACTGCTGTTTAGCAGTCATCGCCATCTGGTAAGCAAGCCATTCTTTGAATCACTTTGTTGTGGAAATTGCACGTTGTTTTTTCCCCTGCAATCTTTCATCTTTCTACATGGATTGGTGTTTTTTTCTTCCCTTACCAGTGTATGGACTTAATGATTAATGGGACTCTGCCTTAGTTTTCACTTTTCATTTGTCATTTATTTTTCACCAAATATATGGTCACTTACTTTTTGATTTTTTATCACATATGGATTGCTATAATATTGGAATTTTGTTTCAGTTCTAGTTTTTTATTTTTTCACTAGCATATGTTTATATGTTTATATGAATAATTTTTTTTTTTTTTTTTCACAGAAAGATTATTTTTCATGTAACGTTTGTGAGATTCATGCATTTGCATTAGCACTGCATTTATTTTGGATTGTTATCAACAAAATTCCTTTGGCTTTGTTTTGTTTTCTATTTTAAATGTTATCTGCCATTTTGGAAAAAAGGTGGCAGTTTTTTTTATTTTATTTTTTTCAATAAATTAACTTACAAAGAAGTCAACTCAGTGTAGCAAAATACTTTTCCAGAAAAAGCTATCTCAAAGGCTTCCTGAATGCATAAAAATACAAATCATAAATCTCATAGATCGTCTACCTATGACCTCCAGCTGTGACCTTCATATGTGTTAAGTTTATATAACCCATATGTTTCTTAGTGAACAATTTCCCTATGAAAATCAAATAAATCACTTTGGTGTTCCACCTCATGGTTAAAAGTTCAGCTTCACTCAAGGGCACTTTACTGACACAGTTCAAGTCTGGAAGAAAGCCCTTAAGATTTGTGTTCCAGGTCAATAGATAGTAAAAGTAACAAACATGGAAGAAAACCAATGTACTGTATGTAAGAAACAAGCAGCACTAACACGCTTGCTCCCTGGAGTCTGCCTGCACTTTGATGCACTGGAATATGTTTTTCATTAACTACAGGGCAATTGCAAATAACTGCCCTGCTCATCCTAAAATCGAATTCCAGATAATCAGCTAATAGGGATGAGCTTGATGTTTGGGTACGACTCGAATATCGGGTGTTCGCCTGTTCACCGAAGAGCGAACATTATGGAGCATTCGCAGGGTGCCTTTGGCCAACCATGGCTCAGGGTGACTAAGTCCACGCTCCACACTATATAAGGCTGCTTACACGGCGGCCGTGTGTAGTGTTTTTGGCATGGACAGAGAGATAGCTTGATTTAGATTAGGCAGGCAGGTTATTCAGTTAGTGGCAGTGTATTTGATATATATACAGTATGTATATATATATATATATATATATATATATATATATATATATATAAAATCAGTCTAATATATATATAAAATATATATGAAAAATCAAAAGTGCTAATTTTAAAGGCTTATATGCATGGCAACAGCACTTGAAAGACCCACATCAAAGAAAAAAGCGGACTTCTCCTTGCTCCTCATCTGGGATCTCCAACCCTGCTATACCTGCAGTCCTCTTAAAAACCTGCACTGAGAGGAATGAAGGCATAGCAATAGGTAGGGATGGGCTTTATGTTCTGGTCGAACATGAGTTTGACTTGAACATTGGCTGCTCACCTGTAGGCCGAATTTTGGGGGTGTTTGCGGCAAATTCGAAAGCCGTGGAACATCCTTTAAAAGTCTATGGGAGAAATGAAAAGTGCTCATTTTAAAGGTTAATATGCAAGTTATTGTCATAAAAAGTGTTTGGGGACCTGGGTTCTGCCCCAGGGGACATGTATCAATGCAAAAAAATGTTTTAAAAACGGCAGTTTTTTCGGGAGCAGTGATTTTAATAATACTTAAAGTGAAACAATAAAAGTGTAATATTGCTTTAAATTTCATACCTGGGGGGTGTCTACAGTATGCCTGTAAAGTGGCGCATGTTTCCCGTGTTTAGAACAGTCTGACAGCAAAATGACATTTCTAAAGGAAAAAAGTCATTTAAAACTACTCGCGGCTATAATGAATTGTTGGTCTGGCAATACACATAAAAGTTCATTGATAAAAATGGCATGGGATTCCCCCACAGGGGAACCCCGAACCAAAATTTTAAAAAAATGCGTGGGGGTCCCCCCAAATTCCATATCAGGCCCTTCATGTCTGGTATGTTATTAAGGGGAACCTCGCACCAAAATTTAAAAAAAAATGGCGTGGGGGTCCCTTCAGGTCTGGTATGGATTTTGAGGGGGACCCCCACGCCATTTTTTTTTTCATGGGAATCCCATGCCGTTTGTATCAATGAACTTTTATGTGTATTGCCGGACCGATAATTCATTATAGCTGCGACTCCCGCGAGTAGTTTTAAATTACTTTTTTTCCTTTAGAAATGTCATTTTGCTGTCAGACTGTTCTAAATATGGGAAATATGCGCCACTTTACAGGCATACTATAGAGACCCCCCCCAGGTACGAAATTTAAAGGAATATTACACTTTTATTGTTTCACTTTAAGCATTATTAAAATCACTGCTCCCGAAAAAACGTCTGTTTTTAAAACTTTTTTTTGCATTGATACATGTCCCCTGGGGCAGGACCCAGGTCCCCAAACACTTTTTAAGACAATACCATGCATATAAGCCTTTAAAATTAGCACTTTTGATTTTTCATGTTCGTGTCCCATAGACTTTAACCGGGTTCGCGTGTTCGAACACATTTTTTGCCTGTTCGCATGTTCTGGTGCGAACCGAACGGGGGATGTTCGGCCCATCCCTAGCAATAGGTGTGCGAAGTACTTGCAGCCAATCTGCTAGCCGTACACCACCAACTGATTTTTGCAGGCAAATTTCCCTACCCCAGTTGCTGAACCGTAAAAAGAAATTCGGTCCAAGCCATCCACATGCTCAGCGTCTAAATGCTAGCTTGGCCAAATTTCTAGCACTGCAACTGCTTCCTTTTCAGCTGGTAGACTCTGCCCCCTTTCGTGCAATTGTGGAATGTGCTGTACCTCAGTGGCAGGTTCCAAAATGCCATTTCTTTTCACGGAAGGCCATTCAAGCTCTCTACTGGCATGTGGAAGGCAATGTTCTGGCCTCGTTGGACAAGGCGGTCAGCAGTAAGGTTCATATTACTGCTGACTCATGGTCCAGCAGGCATGGGCAGGGACGTTACCTTTCCTTTACGGTGCACTGGGTAACTCTGTTGGCATCTGGGAAGGATTCAGGACAAGGTTCAGTGTTGTTGGAGCTTGTTCCGCCACCACGCCTCCAAAATGCTAGTGGTGATTCTGCCACAGCTCTTTCCTCCACCCCCTCCTCTTCTTCTTCCTCTATGGCCTTTTCTGCAGACTTGTCCTCTGAACCAGCGGTGCTCCATAAGCGTTCAAGGGGCTACGCAAGCAGTCAGGCTAAAAGATGCCATGCGGTGCTTGAGTTGGTCTGCCTAAGGGACAGGAGCCACACTGGGGCAGAGATTCTGTCAGCTCTGCAGGGGCAAGCTCAGAGGTGGTTGATGCCATGCCAGCTTCAGCCAGGAATGGTTGTATGTGACAATGGCACCAACCTTCTCTCCTCCCTCCGACAGGGACACTTGACCCATGTTCCATGTTTGGCACATGTCCTGTATTTGGTGGTGCAGTGGTTCTTGAGCAGGTACCCAAGCTAACAGGATCTCCTGAGGTAGGCCAGAAAAGTCTGTGGTCATTTCCGCCGGTCATACAATGCCGGTGCTCGGCTGGCTGAAATTGAAAGGGAATGCAACCTGCCCATCAACTGCCTTATTTGTAACATGCCCACCAGGTGGAACTCAACGTTGGTAATGCTGCAGCGGCTGCACACACAGCAGAGGGCCATCAATGAGTACCTGTGCGAGTATGGCACCAGGACAGGGTCAGGGAGCTTGGATTCTCTTTGCCAGTGGCTACTGATCAAGGATGCATGCACTGTCCTGTCACCATTTGAGGAGGCCACAAGGATGGTGAGCAGCGACGATGCATGCATCAGTGACACTGTCCCTTTAGTCTTCCTGTTGGAGCACACTGTTCGTGGAATCATGGAGAGGGCACTTGAGGCAGAACAGCTGGAAGAAGAGGAGGACTTCCTTAGCTCTCAAGGCCTCCTTTATCCAGATAGCATTCCTGCAGGCCCGCCAAACACACAGGAAGAAGAGGAGGAGGAGGATTGTGTCAGCATGCATGTAAAGGATAACACTCAGCAGCAGCAATTACTATGTGTTCATAAAAACAGGTTACAATATTCTCATTTGATAAAATAGTGTAAATTATTATAAAACCCATGCAAGGGTATAGGCTGAATCAATGGCTAATGCGTTTTGAGGTGATTCCTCTTCATCAGAGCCTTGGAAGACAGAAAATGGTCTGTATCATGTGGTGGGTTTATATAGAGAGCGACGACTGTGTGGGAGATGTGTCACATGACAGATGGTGTATTTCTATATGTGAATTCTCCTCTGTTCTAGTGGTGTTCCCATTCACATCACAATGCTCTCGGCTCCGTATGGTGTGTACAGTAATTGTAGTTCATTAGTTGTTAATGTTGGTCATTTGGACCTGCACACCGGCTGGTGAAGGAGTTGCAGCTTGTGTAAAGTGGCTACAGGTCTGAATCGATCGTTGGCTGACTCTGTGATCCTCCTGTCAGAGTGCTGTAGTGTGCTAAATATGACCCTGTGATGGTCTCCATGGTTTTTAGTCCCCGGAAACCCAAGGAGTTGTACATGGCTGGTGGGAGGTAGTTACGGATCATGTGATCCTTAGTGACCCAGAGGACTCAGAATCGAATGCCTCTGCAAACTTACGCTGCATGGCCTCCATGATTCTGCAAAGCCTACAAAAGGATCCTACGATTCGTGGTATCAAGGAGAGGGATCATTACTGGCTGGTAACCCTTCTTGATCCATGTTACAAGGGCAAGTTTGCAGAATTCATCCTGCCTTTGCAAAGGGAGCAGATGATAAAACATCTTCAGGAGGCCTTGAATAAAGGTTTGTGCTATGCATTTACAGACCCTGGGATGTTACAGTTTCCTGCTGCTGTACAACGTGTTACTGAGGCTTCATTCAGTCAGAGGGAGAGTGGTGGAGAAGGTGGCCGGCTGACCGATGCCTTTAAACAATTTTTCAGTTCTCAGCACCAAGGTCTGATCGGTTCAAGCAACCACTGCATTACATGGTGCAGGAATATCTAGGGGCAAGAGCAGACTTGGAGACCTTTCCAACAGAGCATTCACTGGGTTACCGGGTCTTGAGGATGGACCACTGGCCAGAACTTGCTCAATATGCAATTGAGCTACTGGCCTGTCCTGCATCCAGTGTGCTTTCTGAACGCACATTCAGTGCTGCTGGAGGGTTTGTAACGGATCAAATAGTGCGCCTGTCTACAGACTCCGTTGATAGGCTCACATTCATAAAAATGAATCAGTCTTGGATCAGCAGCTATTAAGCACCTGATGCTGATGTAACTGATTGAATTTGCTATAGATGTGGGATCCCTTGAAGACTGCCTATGCTGACTATCCTATTCCTCCTCAATCTTGATGATGCTAGCTTCCAAGAATATTTTTGGTTTAGGGCACCACCACCCAAGGCCCAGTTTTTCTGCCCCTGTTTAGGGGCATGTAATTACAATTTTTGATCCAATATTTTACAGTAGGGCCCGTTCCTGCCCCCCACCAGAGTATCTGTGAGGGGTTACAGTGTTGTGGCACCACCACCACCCAAGGACCAATTTTTCTGCCCCTGTTTAACAGGGGCATGTAATTACAATTTTTTATATAATATTTCAATGCAGGGCCCGTTCCTTCACCCAATAAGAGTAACTGTGAGGGGGCATGTAATTACTGATGAGCTGATGACTCATCGGTTGTTAAGGATGCTGTGGCCGGCTTCCTGGCCCCACTGGCCCCACTTCTTAACAACCAGATTTTACTGTGCCCTGATTGGGCAAAGCTTTGCTCAATCAGGGCACAGAATGCACCATGCAGCGCGCCCTGCATTACAGGGCATTCGATGGGGCGAACACCCACCGAATGTCCTGCAAATTCAGGTGTTCCCCGAACCAATGTTCTTCCCAAGCTCATGCTCGGACCGAACCGTTCACCCAACACTAACCACATCTTTCTCTGTTGCAGTTGCTGAATCTACCTTGTGAATTAATGTATGGGGAGCATATAACCTCCTCCCCTGTGAGTGTTAGTGCCCAGCAGCCAATTGTTAGGTCCAGGCAATGTCATATGCCTAAGCTAGTGATTTCACCACTTTCCCAGGCCCCAAAACTGGTGATTTTAGTGCTGACTGCAATGGAGGCTCGAGTGGCAAGGAAATGAGGGCAGGGTAAGTATAGGGGGTCCTGGGGCACAGGGGTTCCTTTGCAGAGACACTATCACTTTACCCTGCATGAGCAAGGTGGCATTAAGCACCATTGTTCTAAATTGCCACTGCTCTGCATCAATGTTTCTGCTCTACAAATTAGCTAGCTGCGAAGAATAGTTCACTTCAACAGAAAAGAAAAACAGCAATTCGACATCAATATACAGCAACATAAAACAGAAACATTGAATGTATTATAGATATATGGTTCCTTTTCTTTTCCATATGAACAGCAATGAACGCAAGCTTAATGATAGGTTAGCATATCTACGTGAACAATAGCTACCATACGGTGTTACAAGACAGAGGAGGTAAAATATTTACACTCAGTGATTCCAATTATGTTTTTCTCAAGTGTAACTTTCTTTCTTTTTTAAGATGATAATTGGGCATAATAAGCAGTAACACAATGTAAGCAGTTATTTGTCCAGTGGCGATTTTGTCAGCAGCTTAGTAGAGACATGCTGTTCAAAAGAAGTATTGCTGTATGAGGGATTTCTTTGGCCAGGAAATGAGTCTGATTGTACAGTTTCCACTACAATAGATAAAATAAGCTCATATTTTTCCCTGTGGTAATTGAAATTGGTATAGAGTACTTTGTCAGAGGTTCTGTAAAAAGTGTGTAGAAAGCACAATCAAGCTTCTTTAGCAACAAAAAAATGATGTACAAAGTGGTCCCCTAGCAGCCAATCAGAATTCCCCTTCCCTGACCTTAGAGCTGTTCAGAATAATGAAATCTGATTTCAGATTAGCTGTTATAAAGTCATGCTCTTTGTTCTAATCCTTATTAGACCATCTTGTGGATTTAGCATTCATGAAGTATAATATTTATTTTATAGCATGTGTCTGATTGCAAGGAAGCTGGCAAAATTATGGAAGATCTTAAGCACTCGGAAGAGAGAGATGCAAATGGTGGGAGTGGACATACTGGCAGTAAAAATGACCTTAAGAAACAAGTACTGTAACATGGGGTAGGTCACATGCTCCATTATAGCAAAGGAGCAAGGGTTCCTACAGAGTTGGGTCCTGGTGAAGAAGCATGAATCGTTGAGTATACCTTGCAAGGGGGCTATCAGGAGGTACTGTCACTTTACCCTAAATAGGCAAATTAACAAGGGGTGGATTTACTAAAACTGGTGCACTCAGAATCTGCTGCAGCTGTGCATTGTAGCCAATCAGTTCTAATTTCAGCTTGTTCAATGAAGCTTTGACAATAAAACCTGGAAGCTGATTGGTTGCACTAGATTTTGCACTCTTCAATTTTAGTAAATAAGTGGTCATGGTTAAATAGAACCCAAACCTATTCGCTGTTTATACTGCACACATGTCAGAGTCCATGTGCCCAGTTCTTTGTACCCATTCCCTGAAATGAGAATCTTCTATAAGCACCTTAGGCATTGGTTAAAAAATAAATAAAACTGTTCCATTAAATGTGATAACAGCATCAGAACTACACAGACACCTTCAGGCAAGAAATCAATCCACCCTTCATGGCTTGTATAGCTGGATGTCACTAGATCTGAGGAGACCTGGTACATTTGTTTCAGGTGACTGGATCTGGTTTTGTTTATGCCTGCTGGGCTCAATAACTGACTAATTTGTTTTATATCTTGTGGATTATGCAAACTTTTTTTCCCCTTTCTTCCCCTAGTCTTAGGTGCTCTCATTCACCATAGAGTCCACTTGTTTTGCATACCACATTACATAAAAAATATCAAAAGTCCAACATGTAGTTGACACCTTGTAACTATAGCAGTAGCACGTGTACACGTTTAGGATCTCTGTACAGAGATCTTACCAAAGTCTTAAAGACATGGAAGAAACCATGACATGATACTCTATCAAATTTTTAAATAATATTTTGGATGGACTGACATTTAAAGTTTAGGGTAGGAATCATTACAAACTTTGCCATATTTTTTTTTAATATCTGCATCCTGATGGGCAGATTTCTATTAATTTCCTGTCCCTGAGACACAACAGTCTGTTCATGGGTGCTCAACCTGTAGCCCTCCAGTTGTTTCAGAACTACAAGTCCCATCATGCTTTTGCCTTTGGGAGTCATACTTTTAACTGTCAGCCTGGCAATGCCTCATGAGACTTTCTGCAACATCTGGAGGGCCACAGGTTGAGCACTCATGAGTCAGGGAGTGGAAAAGTCTCCAAAGTAAGGGGAAATCCTTCTCTTCTAAGATAGGGATACATACATCTGCCTAGGTGTGGTTCATGAATAGTTGCACAAATCTTGCTAGAAGTTCACAAACTTTGCAGCAAACCCTTTGAAGTATGGGGAGGGAGATGAATCCTGTTATTCAGTTTTGGCCTAGGTCTATTAAGGCATGTATTATTAAACAAAAGGCATGGGAAACTGGCCACTGTCATAGGGGACAAGTACCAATGCCAAAATTAAAATCAATAAATAAATATTTCACAAAATAGTATCTCTTCTACAAAAAAATGTCAGCTCTCCCTAACAGCTCTGACAATATGGCTGCTGTGAGCACACTTTTTTATAGAAAAGTGTTGGGTTTTCGATTAGTTCAGATTTTTGGTTCTTGTGATTTAATCAGCAGCAAAGGCTATGTACCGATTAGAGGATGTTCATTATTTCTGGTTGTAAATCTGCAAGAATTTCAGCAAAAACACCCAATTAACCCATGGTAGTTTTGAACCCAAACCTCATCCCTACTTTTCGACAGATTGCACTAAAGCAGGAGTTGGAAGATTTCCCTTTACCTCAAATAGAATTAAACCCATAAGGAGTGGTCTATTCAAATAAATAAATAAATAAATAATGTGGCTTTTTATTTGCTTTACGCCTCTTTCGTATGGGCGTTGACATTGCTTTTCTGTTCAAATCCACCTAGAAATTGACAGATTCTGGCAGATCTGAACAGAATTTCAATGCCAATGCCAGAATTTCAATATGTTCACCTGTTTACATTCAATGACCACTGGGTCCATCTAGGTTCATTTCTTTGAACCTATGTGTGATGGACTGGAGATAATAGGAAGTACACAGACATGTTTATATCTGCCTGCCTATAAACCTAACATGAGTTCCTTAAGCTCCAGTTTTATGCTGGAGGATTGTCAGCAAAAATGGCTTTTGTTCTGCTCCAGTGCAGCAAGGGATCTGTTCATGGATCCCCTGCTAACTGGAACAAACTCCTCCTGCGAGAAAGGGCCCATAGTGTAGACAAATTTATGTATCCCTGTTTAATCCAGTTAGGTACATTGAAAAACACTTAACTTCCCTGGCGGTATGATTATTTCAGATTTTTGATGCTGAAAGCGGTACAATTATTTTGCACAAAAATTTGGCGTTTTATATTGTAGGCCACTTAAATCTGTCCAAACAAGAGTCTAGTAGACATCCCAGGTATGATAAAGTTTGAAAAACGAAATAAAAAATTATAATATAATAAATAACTATAAATAATTATAACAAATAATAATATAATAATAATAAAAATAATTTTAATAATGTAATGAAATAAAAAACATTGAAATTTGCTCAGTTGCAGAATTGTCGCTTTCGTTACTTTCAGTGTTTAAAGATGGATTTCCCCACAAATCACTATCACTTAACTCTGCAAGTGATTCTAATTTATTATTGCTGTTTTATAGCTGGTCTAAAAGCACTTTTTGACATTTTTTTGGTTGCTATGGACAATCTCCAGTTTCCTGGCAGAAAGAATAGTATTTATGATATAAAACTGCATGCAGGACAATGGACAGACCACTAGGGACAAAGGGAAATGTAATTATTTGATACAGTACTGTAATCTGTAAGATTACAGTATACTGTATGTATACTGTGTTTTTTACTTTTTGAATTTGGCACCGAACTCCGTCCCCATGTGTCGCAACGCTCGTAGGAAACGGAGCTCGGCACTGTGAATCGAGCAAGACACGACGGTTCGCAGATCACAGCGGGGAGACATCGCAGGATCCAGGGGACAAGGTAAGTAACCTCTACATGGATCCTGCGATGCGATCACGAGTCTGGCTCGGGGTTACCGCTTTTGGTACTGAAAATCCACCCCAAGCCAGACTCGGGAATACCGCCAGGGTGGTTAAAGTATTACTAAACCCTGGACCCTGCATTCACTATATCTGGTCTCCCACAGTTCACAGAACATGGAAATGCAATTATTTTAGTAAATATAAACTGCTAAATATCTTTTCTCATCAGCTGTTAGAGCAGTCTTGTGGCTTCTATCAGTGTCTGGTTAAAGCTTGTAGGAAGAGTTTGCATTCTCCCCTGATTGACCCATATAGCTGCATGACCCCAGACCCTCTGTCTGGACAGTGCTGATTGTCCCTGTGCTGGTCACATCCAGGCGCCCAAGAAAGAAAAAAACTCTCTATCAATACACACCAAACTGAGCATGTGCAGCTAGCCCTCAAGGCTCTGTTCTATCAGCAAATGGAATGGGGACAATGGAAAAAGGGGAGTATCAAAGAAGACAGGATCAAACAGCCTTTTTACACAATGCAGAGGATTAACCCATTAGGTTCCACAGTGAGTATAACAAGCATGCTTTACTGCATATACAGACTGATTTTACTGTTCTGGGTTTAGTAACACTTTAAATTGATAATTAATGGATATCTCAGTCTGCCTTTGTACTAGCCTCCTTTAATTCACTGCACATTAGCAATCAGAATGGGGGAGAAAGGGCTGCAATGGAAGTCTAACTTTACTTTATTAAGGTTGCTGATTGGAGGGTAGAGCTAAGAAGTAGAACTGCTTCACATTCAAGAGACAGAGGCATAAAACCACCCCCTACTCTACTGAAATCTAAAATTATGTTTGGCTTTAAGACAGCAGTACCTGTTGCCAAAAGCATATTCTGAAGTGCGATTGCAATATGAAAAATTCATACACACCATTAATGCAAATATGCCCAAAATGTTCATATAAATTTGTTATATGAGCTGATGTATAAAGCCCCCTGTCTTTGTGTAGCACCGCTGCTATGACTTGTCTAACTGAATCTCTTTTTTTATTCAGCATCGATATTGCTGATGACAAATCAGCAAAGTCATTGCGCATACATCTTGGATGTTTACAGAGCAATATCTGCCATTACTAACATCTAAATCGTCTTGGCTGCTTTTTCATGGGCTACTGCCAGTCATATTAGAGAGAACAAGACCTTGTAGCATTTTCTGCATCAATAGAAACTAACTATAGATATATAAAAGACGGTGTCTGCTAGTTGCAGCTATTTACTGACTTATCAGTTCAAGGGTAAAACAGCTGGCAAAATGTTTCTTTACCTCTGTAATGAGCCCCAGCACTTAAAGGACAAATCTAAGTGAACTTGTGACTTTAATGGTAGCACAACGCACTGCAGTGTGATGTCATTATAGATAGAATCCTAAAGCACTATTACAGTACCAGGCAACACACCCGCACTACAGGGCACCACAACACACATGCAATGATCTGCTATAACCACCTCAATACTGGACACTTTCACCCCTTTCCTGCCCAGGCAATTTTTAAGTTTTCAGCGCTGTCACACTTTGAATGACAATTACTCAAATTGATTTTTTTTATCATTCTTTGAGACAGATAGACCTTTCTTTTAGTAGTAATTAATCACCACTGTTTTTTTTTTATTTTTTGCTATATATATTTTTTGCTATAAAAAGCAAAAACATACAGAAATTTTGAAAAAAAAATATGTTTTTCTTAGTTTCTGTTATAAATGTTTGCAAATAAATAATCTTTCTTCATAAATTTAGGCCAAAATGTATACTGTTATATTTCTTTGGTAAAAAAAATAACCCAAATCAGTATATATTATTTAGTCTGTGTGAATGTTATAGAGTCTACAATCTATGGTATATATATATTTGAAAATTGATTAGTCCTGATGTACTGACTGCCTATCTTATTTCTTGAGGCCCTAAAATGCCAGAACAGTACGAATACCCCCAAATTACCCCTTTTTGGAAAGTAGACAATTCAGGCGTTTAGCAAGAGGCATGCTGAGTTTTTGGACGTTGTTTTTTTCACAGTTTTTGGGAAAATTAAGAAATTAATTTTTTTTCACAAAGTTGTTGTTTTAATGAGTTATGTCTCGCACACAGAATAGGTATACTTAGAATGACACCCCAAAACACATTTTGCTATGCCTCCTGAGTATGAGGATACCACATGTGTAAAAAGTTTGCACAATCTAGATGCAAAGAAGGGCTTAAAATCCAAGGAGCAAATTTGGGCTTTCCAGTAGCATAAATTAGGCATCTAATTTCCAGACTACCTATGCCATTTTTGGTGGCCCTGAAGCACCAGGACAGTGGAAACACCCATAAAAGAAAACAGGTATTTTCTAAGAGGCATAGTGAGTTTTCTAAAGTCTTAATTTTTTTATCACAAGTTTTTGGAAAATGCAGAATAAAAATGAAAATTGACTTTTTACACACAGTTGTCAATTTAATAAGATATTACCCACACACACCATGAGCATACTTAAAATAACAACCCAAAACTATTCTGCTATGTGCTATGGTAATACCACGTGTGAGACTATTTAAGTTTTTGGACTGATGATATACCAGACATTGTATCTTGTGTATCACAAAAATCAACCAATTGTATCAAAACCAATGTACTAGAATGGTCACTTCTATATGTGGTATTCTATAAGTGGTCAGGCAATATAGCTTAGTGAAATGACACCATTAGCAGTACCTATAAGCCAAGAAAGCCTAGCCTACTGGTGCATAGCTGCCTCCAGGAATACCATTTCACCAGTTCACTGGCCAGGAAGTACTGTAGGTTGAAGAAAGAAAGAACAAAAGATTAAGTGGTCTATTGAGTCTGCCCCACTTTTTTTTCTTTTTCGTCTGAGTATGGATCCATGTTTGTTCCAAGCATGCTTGAATCCATTTATAAATACCTTTTTTATTGTTATTGCCTGCTGTACTTTCCTGTTTTCTCACCTTGGCTAGAATTATGTCAGCTGTGTGGTATGCATGTGTTAGATTTGCAGTGTTACATTGCTTTTACTTTGGCAATGTATAAATCAAATTACCCCCCCTTCTCGCCATGGATCCCCTGCAGGCCCCTTACATGTATTTTTTTATATATATATGTTCCTTTTACAGATGTCTTCATCCCAGGTGCTTCTTGCATTTTGCATTTTTTACAGTATGAGTAGTCCGCAGAGATGCAGATAGCAGCACTCCTTAGTGGGCGGATCCATGGCATCCTGCATTTAGAGGATGTCCTCAGTCTTTTAAATTAAATGATGCTGGGAGCAGTGCAAGAGAGTAGGTGAGTATTTTATTTTTTTATTTTTACACCATCAGCACAATGTTTATGAGGGAAAAAATTCATATCCGATTGGCTGGAACAGTTCAATACTCAAGCCCTCTCATATGTATTTTATGAAAGATTACCAGGCTGAGGGATTCATTATGCTATGTACTTTTTGGCTGACTTTTTTTGGTCAATAGCACTAACCCTGTTAGAACATTGACGGAAAGTAGCTGGCAGGGACAGTGAATGAAACAACAAAATCATTATCAGCACATATGAGTTCTGTCTCTATTATTTATCAATGTTTGCCAAGAATGGGTACAGCCAAGAGCCAGCTTTATCCCACCGTAGCTATTTGTCAAACTGTTGGATGAAAGACATTTTAGATTTCAGTGCTGGAAATAAAGATTAACAAGAGATTAGCAAGGAAATCTATTGCAGAACAGAATTAGTCAGTGGGGTATTTTCTTATTAAGAAAACGATTTATACTTTAATATTTAAGGAATTATTCTAGGTATAGGGGGGCAACAAGATGAAAGGCTTGATTGTCCTGATCTAAGAAAAAAAAAAAGATCAAAAGCAGTACAACTGATAATAGCAAACAATCAGGATTCAGCCTTCAAATGAACCAGGGAATGGCTTGTTTCCTATGAATGACTGCTCCTGGTTTGCTCCAGTACTCATCACTTTAGTCTATGTAAATTTATCTTACAGTTTTTATTTACAAAGATCTTAGTTAAACCTGAACTTCAGGCAAACAGCTAATTACCAATATGAAATGCATATAGGGGTTTTAACTGTCAAAGCAATTGTATTTTTGTCTGACCATTCCTGAGATTTATACAATTCTGCCACCCAGTGCAGCCCAGCCTGGCGGGGCAAGATACCTAATATTTTTTTATTCTGCAGTTCTGTAACAAATACAGGTCTCTTTCCACCCCCACCCAGTGACTGGACAGTGAAAGGAGAAGCAGCAGACTGATGAGTGCATCTATCTGTCGATGTGCTCTCTCACTCTGTTAGCATGGTCCTTTCCAGTGGTGGCCGGTAGTAATTTTTTTTGTGGGGGGGAGGGAGCAGCAAACAGTATACCACTGACACCCTGACACCCCCAGTCAGTAGCATTTACCCCATCGCTTCACCGGTGGCTTCCCCTGCTCGGCAGCGGCCTCCAGATCCCCCGCCCTCCACGGGTCATCGCGGCAGCTGCCTCATGTTTGTCTGCTCTCCACAGGTCATCACGGTGGTGGCGGTGGCTTCCGTTTCCTCCCTCCTCCTCGGCGGACAATCGGTAGTCTTCTCTTTTCGGTCAATCGGAAAACGGGTCTCACATCCACTTCTGACTGGCTGAATTGAGGACCAGTTTTTCAACAGCGAATATTCATTTGCTGTTGTAACACCTGGGTTGGCTCATGGTGCCATGCTCTGCTCTACGAGCCCACCCTATTTAGAAGCCTATTAGAGCCTATGGCTCTAATCAGGTGCTTAAAAAAAACACCCCCGCCACTGTAATTCAGGCGTTCGGCCATGGATAGATTCATGCTATGCATAAATCTATCTTTTATACATATAGGGGGCGGCATAGACAGAGGGGGCGGTGCCCCTAATGGACAGGCCGCCATTGGTCCTTAACTGTAGCAACAATTGATTGGCTCCCTGTGCTCTTTTTCTGTTCCACATACTGAGTTCTGCTGTGCAGGAACTGCAAGAGACTAATATCAAATCAAATTGAGGTAAGGAGTAGGGAGTTCCATAGGAAGGCAGAGATTCATGTGAAGTCATGGAGGCGAGAATGGGAGGAGATGAAGAGGGGCTAGAGAGCAGGAGGTCTTCAGAGGAACAAAGATGGTGTTTTTTGGGGATTTTGAGATGAGATTGGTGAAGCAGCTTGAGGTAGAGATGTTGATGGCTTTGTATGTTGGGCTAGTGGAAGCTAGTGGGGGCAATGGCAGAGAGGGGTGCTAATCCTAAGCAGTTGCTAAGGTGAATAAGTCTGGCAGAAGCATTCATTTTAGACTGAAGATGGAATATCCTGTGTAAAGGTAGGCCAACGAGAAGAGAGTTACAATAGTCAAGGTGCAATGGAATATCCTGTGTAAAGGTAGGCCAACGAGAAGAGAGTTACAATAGTCAAGGTGCAAAATAACAATGGAGTAAATTAGAAGCTTTGTGGTGTCATTGGTTAAGAAGGGGAAAATTTTGGAAATACTGTGTGGAGCCACAATAATACTGTTGGTGCGCATAAGGACAGTCACAGCAAGGCCTGCAGGCAGTAATAAATTATAGGACAGTTAGGAGGGTGGTTTCTAAAGGTTCAGTTTCTCTAGTGGCAGTAGGTCATGACCACAAGGCTCTCTCACCAGACTAAGTGACCCAGATTGGAAATTCACACTGCTTGAAGGAAAATCCTCTGCCCTGGTTCAGCATGGCTCTTTTCACAGTGGGGGTAACACAGCCCCAGCTCCATTATCTCTAATGCTCTCTCTCTCCAGTCTCATGGTGATGTTGTTGAGGCCTCGGCTCTACCCCCAGCAGGTCCAGCTCCAGGGATGAGCTCACCCCCCAGCAAAAGACTGCACAATTTAGCCTGGGAGAATGCTGCTTTTTTAATCTCCTCTCTGCCTAGCCCCTGGGAACTGTAGCCCACTGGGTAATAGAGGCTCATAATAGTTCTCCTGGTATGGACTTCTATCCACTGCAGACAGTTTCACAGTCAATTGCTTCTGCTGGCACTCCTGCTTGACTGATTGCTTTCAATGTACAAATAGCTACCTACAACATCAGAGTTGGCAAGATTGGTTAAATTGGCAAGATCTGGACAGTGATTTGATGTGGGGTCTAAAGTAGAAGACAGAATCCAGAATTACACCAAGAAACCTGGTCTGAGGGGAGGGATTGATTGTTGTTCTACTGATCTCATTCTCAACAAAGAAGTTGGGGTAAGGACAAATGGGGGAGCAAATATTATGTGCTCAGTTTTGGAAAGATTGAGTTTGAGGAATTGGTGTTACATCCTTTAGTGCAATGTCAGTGAGTAAATTAGTGATGTAAAAGAAGATAGAAGGGGTGAGCTGAGGAGTAGAGAGATAGATTTGGGTGTCATCAGTATAGTGGTATGGTAAGCTGTGAGAGATTATCTACTCACCCAGAGAGAAGGCATAGATAAAAATAGAAGGGTTCTTAGGACAGATGCTTGGGGCACCCGAATAGAAAGAAGAACAAGAGATGGGGAGATAGAATTTAGGTGGTACTGAAGGTGCCTTGAGAAAGGTTGGAAGGGAACCAGGTAAAAGCAGGGTATTGGAGTCCAGTAAAGTGCAGTTTTCTGAAGAGGAGCAGGCGGTTAACTGTGTCAAAGGCAACAGACAGTTTTGAGAGTATTGCATGGGTAGAGGCCATTGGTTTTAGCAGCTAGTAAGTAATTTGTGAGTTTTAGGGGGGCAGTTTCTGTTGACAAAGCAATATTGGAAGGAGTGGAGAAGGTTGTTAACAGCGAGGTAGTGACTCGGACAGTTGTAGATGGAAGTGCACTTCCATTCTACAACTGTGCACTTCTGTACTTCAATTTTAGTGGTAAATGGAAGTGCAGAGATGGGTCCTAAAATTATCAGACTGAAAGAGACCAGTGAGGGGTTTTCAAATATAGGGATGGCTAGTACAGTTTTAATGCATGATGACAGTTCACAGGGACAGATTGAGGCTCCATGCACACTACCTTTTTTAAGCTCCTAGCAGCTAGTTTGACTGTTCTTTTTTTTTTCTCCTAGAAGCAAATAGTATTATTTTTTGTGTCCATGCATACAATTGTAAGCTAGAAAAATTTTTCCAGCTTCAGAAGATCCATTGTCAATCTCAATGAACGCTGGCCGCCGACTGTTGTATATGTTGTAATATGTTCACCGATTTATGTGGGACATTATATTATTATATGTATGTACACATACAGTCAATATTGACCAGGCCAGAATTCAATTGACAATGGTTGATTTGTCCAAGTCAACTGAATTTTAACATATCAAGGGGACAGCTGAAGACTCTTTGATGTGTTGATCTTATGCAAGTCTACCTAGGTGTGTGAGGTGAGGTATGGTCTGGAAACCTAATTGAACATTTCAAAGGGTACATTGTTTAAAGGACCATAGAAGAAGTATTTATTGATGGTAATTAGACTTGAGGGGGTAACAATAAGATCAAAGAGTATTTTGGGTTGACCTAGCAGAAACTCCCTCCTAGTGGACTAGTATTTCAGAGAGGACATTCAAGCTGGTTTTTAGTTTTTAGTTAGGCTTATCTGTGTATTAAGACACAGACCTAAGAAATTTTTGTCATCTGTGGACTTTGGACTTTGTTCTGTGTTGGAAGTCAATAAAGTGCATCTCTCTGGAAGAATTGGGTTGCTGCAGAAGAGTACTTACTAATTAATTATCATACCCATGATACTACGATACTACTATACCACATACATTTATATCACTACATTCCACCCGATATTATTATTATATCACTACACCGACCCAAAAAAAACATTGACCCAGGGGGTTGCTGGGGCATGCTGGGTCAATGACGTCACTAGTCTATTTATCGGCGGGAGGTGGTGGAGCTGTCATATGGTGGGAGCCTTCGTCAGTTGCGGACCAATGTACCCCCACTCATCCACAGGATCAGGATGTTGGGTCCCCTTTTTAAAGAGGGCTTCCAGATTCTAATTAATCCCCCCGCACCCCCACAACCACCGGACCAGGGTTGTGGGGATGAGGGCTTTGTCCTCATCAACATGAGGACAAGGTGCTTTGGAGGGGGGCCCCATGTAGAAGGCTTATGGCCTAGTATGGTTCATGAGGGGGGCACTTGTCCCCCACTTTCCTGGCCTGCCAGGCTGCATGCTCGTTTAAGGGTCTGGTATGGATTTTGGGGGGGACCACATGCCAAAATAAAAAAAAATGGTGTGGGGTCAATGGTGTGGGGTCCCTCTCAAAATTCATGCTAGACCTAAGAATCCGGTATGGATTCTGAGGGGACTCCATGCCTTTTTTTTTCTTGCTGTGGGGTACCCCTTAAAATCCATACCAGACCCAAAATAGCCTGGTTGGGAGTCGAGGGATTCCTATCCTGTTGTTTTCTCAATTTTTTAATTGCCAGCAATTGTTAAGTTTACATTTATTCCTAAACACTGCAAAAACACTGGCAAAAACGCTAAATATTAGTGTTTTTTAATCCAATGGTTTTCCAGCGGTATCTGAGCTTTTAGTATGCATGGAGCCTGAAGATGTGCATCAAAAAGCAAAGAATAGAGCAAGATGGCTTACAGGCCCTTTAAAACCATTAGTTGAGAACAAACACCCAACTAACCAAGGCCTTTTAAGGAGGTAAGATACAGCCTTTCAATAAAGCTATGGCAATAACGAGATAGAAGGTGGGAGGGGAAAAAAATCACCAGGAGTTTGAAAACTCATGAGGCAGCTAAATTTGGCTCATTTTCCTGCACCCACTTATTCGTCCGCTGCCTGCTGACCCACATCCCTCTGAGGAGCTAACCAGTAAACATTTACTTCCCTAAATATTTAGGGAACGTAATCATAAGGTAACTCCTAAAGTTATACCATACTTCCAATGGTCAGAAACTCCTTTCATCATGGCTCATGGGCCCATTCATCTTCTCTCTTTTGCTATGTCACACAAACTCTGCTATGCCTTGTAGTTTAGCTTGTAACATAGCATCATTACCACCAAACACTCTACAACATATATCCATAAGAAACAGTGTGCAAATATATATGTTGTGTTTTTTTTTATTGGCTGGCCTAAAACATGTAGCACAAAGTGGTATTTAGGACATATTTGTAGATTATAGTGAAACTGTTCCTATCAACTTTAATATTATTATTCTAAAAGGCTTGGCTGTGGCTACTATTAAAGATGGCTTATCACAATATTATGTGCCATAACTGACCTGGAAGAATATTAAAAACATGGTTTAGAAGCACTGGCAGCTCTGCACTAGTCAGAAAGGGTTATGAACATGTCTTTCGATTGTGAAAGCTACAATGGGTATTTTATTGCAGGTTTGTGACATTTTGGAGCAGATAGTAACCACAAAGTGTCTGATGGGAATACACAATTACAATGCAATCACATTAAGCAAATGTAACCTAAAACTTGTTTTGTTGTTCTCAACTCCCGAAAGGAACATGGTGACCTAAGTTTAAAGATACTTTTGCATAATAAAATCTAGAATGCAATTTATGTTCTAATTTATGTATCTAGGATGTAATGAATTCAAAGGCTTTACTTGCTCATTAGATGAATCCACTAATGGATGGTAATGCAAGCATTAGACTCTTTTTTTCCTACATTGTGGGCTGAATAACCACCTTTTATTTTAATCTTTTAAGCTTGAGTATCTTTTTGTTCTTTTTTTTATTCTTTTGTAAGTCGATCTGGTCCAGATAAATATTAAGATATTGCTTCGAAATGAGGAGGTGAGAAAATTGCTAAATGTAGTAAATGGATCATCCCTGATAACAGTGGCGGCCGTTCCATTAGGGGTGCGGGGGCGCCGCCCCCCTAATCCATGCGCCCGGCCCCTAATTTACATACAGGCGCCGGACGCATGGATTTCAATGGGGTTTTTTGTTTTTGAAGCATGTGATTAGAGGTCGTAATTGGCTTCAAAAAAGGGTGGACTCAGAGCGCAGAGCACTGCGCTCTTAGCCCACCCAGTTGTGTGACAATAGCGAATTAATATTCGCTATTGTCTTCTTGTTTCTCCTCCCAGCCAATCAGGAAGCGGGTCCTGTGACCCGATTGGCTGAGAGGAGAAGCGACCAAATTGGCCAGCGGCGGTTCACAATGCTATCTCAGCTCCTTTGTGCTGTTGGCTGCCTGTGATTCAAGGAGCAGCTCTGGGTGGCTAGTAAGGGACATCATAAATCCCCCTTTTGTAAAAGGTAAAGACAAAGCAGGCATGACTGTGCTAAGGCTCAGCTCTAGAATAAATGAAGCAGCAAGTTCCCCTAGTACGCCTTGACATGCACTGCTGACACGCTGCTAGGTTACTACCAGCTAATGATGCCTCCTGTCATTAGCGGTGCACATAGATGACAATAATAATGTGCCTGCTCCTCTCTCTGCTCCCAGGGGATTAACCCGCAACAGTAGCTCAGTGGATGTGGGGAAGGTTGGTGTGTGATAAGTGGGGAAGTTCTCAACCGATACTCAGCAAGGACCCGACTCTACTACTTACCTACCTACCTGGAGGAGGGCTGGAGCATGTATGTCCCCCCTGTACAGTCATGAGCCTGCCTGCTAATACCTAGGTAAGAAGAGAGCCCAGCTTGCTCTACTGTCTGTCACTGATTGCATTTACAGTGCCTTGAAAAAGTATTCATACCCCTTGAAATTTTCCACATTTTCTCATGTTACAACCAAAAACGTTTATGTATTTTATTGTGATTTTATGTGACAGACCAACACAAAGTGGCACATAATTGTGAAGTGGAAAGAAAATGATAAATGGTTTTCAACATTTTTTTACAAATAAATATCTGAAAAGCATGGCGTGCATTTGTATTCAGCCCTTCTGAGTCAATACTTGGTAGAACCACCTTTTGCTGCAATTACAGCTGCAAGTCTTTTTGGGGATTGTCTCTACCAGCTTTGCACATCTATAGAGTGACATTTTTGCCCATTCTTCTTTGCAAAATAGCTCAAGCTCTGTCAGATTGGATGGAGAGCGTCAATTGGGGCGTCACTCAATTGGATTTAGGTCTGGACTTTGACTGGGTCATTCTAACACATGAATATGCTTTGATCAAAACCATTCCATTGTAGCTCTGACTGCATGTTTGGGGTCATTGTCCTGCTGGAAGGTAAACCTTGACCGGGCCTCAGGTCTTTTGCACACTCTAACAGGTTTTCTTCCAAGATTGCCCTGTATTTGGCTCCATCCATCTTCTCATCAACTCTGACCAGCTTCCCTGTCCCTGCTAAAGAAAGGCATCCCCACAACATGATGCTTCCACCACCATGTTTTACAGTGGGGATGGTGTGTTAAGGGTAATGTGCAGTGTTAGTCTTCCGCCACATGTAGCATTTTGTTTTTAGGTCAAAAAGTTTGATTTTGGTTTCATCTGACCAGAGCACCTTCCACATGTTTGCTGTGTCCCCCACATTGCTTCTCGCAAACTGCAAACGGGACTTCTTATGGCTTTCTTTCAACAATGGCTTCTTCTTGCCACTCTTCCATAAAGGCCAGATTTGCAGAGTGCATGACTAATAATTGTCCTGTGGACAGATTCTCTCCAAAACATCAAAATTTTGGGTCCATGGCCGGGAAACCCCCCAGACCTTAATCCCATTGAGAACTTGTGGTCAATCCTCAAGAGGGAGGTGAACAAAAAAACCCACCACAGATTCTGACAAATTCCAAGCATTGATTATGCAAGAATGGGCTTCCATCAGTCAGGATGTGGTCCAGAAGTTGATTGACAGCATGCCAGGGTGAGTTGCAGAGGTCTTGAAAAAGGAGGGTAAATTTTGCTCTATAGTTTTAGTGAGCTGCCCCAATTATCTCTTGTATTTTTAATATACTGTATACCTATTCAATTGATCTCCTAATTACTGCTCTTGCAAAATGAACCAATAGTCACTATGCTTTCGATGTAATACTTTATTGATTTATTTGTTGCTCTACTCGTTATATTTTTACGCTGTTATGTACTCATCCTGTTCATAAATCAATATGTTTAGCTTCATTGCTATTTGAATATTGTATCACCATCCTTGTATGTACTCAATTTGTCAATCTTTGTTAAATTTAAAAAAATAATAAACAAATTTGATGACAAAAAGGAGGGTCAACACTGCAAATATTGACTTTTTGCATAAACCTAAAGGGGTTGTAAAGTCAGAAGGTTTTTTTATCTTAATGCATTCTATGCATTAAGATAAAAAGCCTTCTGTGTGCAGCAGCCCTCCTCAGCCCCTCTAATACTTATCTGAGCCCCATCTCTATCCAGCGATGTTGTAGGAGTATCTTGTCTACCTGGAAATCCCCTTCTCATTGACTGAGACAGCAGCACAGAGCCATTGGCTCCTGCTTCTGTCAATCAAAGTCAGTCAGCTAATGAGGAGATAAAGGGGTGGGGCCAGGCCGGGGCTCCATGTGTGAATGCGCTGCAGTTTGGGGGCACTCAACAGGAGGGAGGGGCCAGGAGCACCGAAGAGGGACTTGAGAAGAGGAGGATCTGGGCTACTCTGTGTAAAACCACTGCACTGCACAGAGCAGGTAAGTATAACATAAAAAACAAAAAACAAAAAACTCTAGACTCTACAATCACTTTAATGTCATTGGCCATTAAAGTCTTTGACACTTATAAAATGCTTGTAATTAAACTTCAGCATACCATAGTAACATCTGACAAAAAGATCTAAAAACACTGAAGCAGCAGACTTTGTGAAAATTAATATTTGTGTAATTCTTTAAAATGTTTGAACATGGTTGTATATACATACATTTCATAAAGGCATATTGCAATACAAAGTATGGTCGTTGTGAGCTGACCTGCAATCCATGTTATAAAAATTGTGTGTCAACATAATCATTAAAGGTTACAGAAAATACATAATAATCTCAACTGTAAGTACAAGATTATAATGGTTGCAACCAAAAGGCTTGACGCATTTTGTGGAGTTCACTCCGCTTCTTTAGGAGCGGATGCAAAAGACATAAAGGTACCAATCAGTGGCGCACGGGCGCCGCCCCCCTCCAGGCAGTCACAAAAAAAAAAAATTTTTTAAACTGGACCTTTAAAAAAAAAAAAATACAAAAAAGGTCCTTAAGTGCACTGTGTTTGGACGCCGGACACAGTGCACTATGGAAAGCACCACATCTATGCAATCACAAGATTGCAGACGCGGCGCTTCATTTGCGGGCTTTTGTCCTGCCTTGCGGCGCTTTCTGAAGCACCCAGTAGCTTCCGCCCGGCGCTCGTAGTACCAATTATACGGCCGGGCAGTTTGATTGACATCTGAGTTAGATGTTACTTCCTGTTTTCTCTCTCCCATTGTGCCCAAGAGAGAGAAAACTGGAAGTATGAGGAGCGGACTCCTCCATCCCCGCTGCCAGTAGAAGGAGACACCGCAGGAGAGGACAACACAGGTAAGTACGAGAAGGGGGGTTGACACAGGCTGCATTTAATGGGACACAGGCTGCATTTAATGGGACACAGGATGCATTTGGACACAGGCTGCATTTAATGGGATACAGGATGCATTTGGACACAGGCTGCATTTAGACACAGGCTGCATTTAATGGGGCACAGGATGCATTTAATGGGACACAGGCTGCATTTGGACACATGTTGCATTTAATGGGACACAGGCTGCATTTAATGGGACACAGGCTGCATTTGGACACAGGCTGCATTTAATGGGGCACTGGCTGCATTTGATGTGACACAGGGTGCATTTAATGGGACACAGGCTGCAGTTGATGTGACACAGGCTGCATTTTATGTGACACAGGCTGCATTTTATGTGACACAGGCTGCATTTAATGAGACACGGGGTGCATTTAATGGGACACAGGGTGCATTTAATGGGACACAGGCTGCATGTAAGGAGGGACTCCGCTGGGGGCACCCGATGGCATCTGGTGGCAGGCAACGTGGCTAGTGACACGCTAAGGGCTCCCACTAATTCTGCATTATGATGAGTTGAATGATTTCATTTTATATTACAATGTAATAATAGAAATAATGCGCTTCAATCATCCTGACACCATAACAACCATGGTGTCGGGATGATTGAAGTGCTATCACCAGGTGTTTGGAGTATCTTTATCTGCTGATTGTTAAACTTTCTAGAATACACATATTTCTATTGTTGTGTAGGATTTGGGCCTGCTGTCCCTCCATCCCTCTCTCCCACTCCCTCCATCCCTCATTCATCTCAGACGCTAACAATACCACCTTAGAGCCACGCCCACTATTTTGCTGAAACCAAGTGGGAGGGGTCAAAAAGGAACGGCGGGATCTGGCGCCTCCCCATCCTAAAACTTCACCAGCCACCACTGGTACCAATGTAGTTGGATGCGACGCCTCCTTCCAGTTGTCATGGCTCCCTTCCCCTCTCCTCCCTCAACGCAATGATGTGTGGTGCCTGTACGTCGATTAGCGCCGCACTTGACCACGCCCCCTTTGAATACTATATGAAGCCGGACCGTGAGACACTGACACTGTCCTGGTTGGCGACGGTTCCATTCCGATGGATGAGCATCATGTCCTGAAGAGCAGTGGGTGGTAGCTCCGGATTCTTCATGGTAACCTTTCCCTACTTCTTTTACGGTTTGTGGAATTGCAATATGCTGAGGGCACAATTTGTTGCCTGTCATCATTGCTTCTCCTTGCACTCGCAGACTATGTAATGCAATATGCTGAGGGCACAATTTGCTGCCTGCTATGATTACTTTTCTTTTTCACTTGCAGACCTTGCTTTTGTGAAGTAATCACCTACTCAATAGATCCATCAGAGCTACCTATCTGTATAGGGTGGTTTTTTCTCCCCTGTACTTTTTGGCTTTTTCTCCACCCATTTTTTTGCTAGCCTCGAGGTTCCGTGCTATCATCGGGGTAAGACATACACATTTACTTACTTTGTGTTTTGCTTGGATACAGACCCATATGGCAGTTAGATAGCCTTGTGTCCATGCTATTATTATATTTTTTTTTATATATATATAGATATTGGTCTACCCTGTTTGTTCTTTTTTAGATACCAATGTGTGTTCCATCTAAGACATTACCATCTTCCCTCTGGTGAGCCTTGCCGCTTTGGCGTCATACGGGTGGACTAGTGTGGATAAGGTGGGGCCAGCTATACGCCCCGTCTTCCTGTGGTATTTCAGGGGGCTTTAGACAGATTTGCCTCCAGGACCTGGCAGTGAGCTTCTTATATTGAATATGCTTGGGTATGTTGTATCTTTTGATGGGTTAACCGGGCTGAATGGACTAGGATACAAGCAATTTTTGTAATGCATACGATTGCTAATTACTTAAACTTATATTCTATTATGCAGTGTGACTCTTCCCACAAGTTTCCCCTGATGAAGGGACTTTCTATTCAGTCCCGAAACGCGTAGGCCCACGTGGAAGACTGCACGAATATACATTCGACTACTACACCAGCATATTTATATCTTTTAGCATTTTTGTACATTATTTGATTTATGTGTTGATTTCCTTATTTTTGTACATTTGTATATTTGTATCAATAAAATTGTTTTTTACTACTCCGTTGCCGTTAAAGTCCTACCAACTATCCGAGGGGGTTATCTTTTTTCCTTTTATTAGGGATGGTGGCAACTTTTAAGACCTAATTGGATGGTATCTCCTTTTTCGATGGCCTTAGTTGATGTCCTTGATATGCTGCAGAGGAAAGCCTGGTACACACCGCTAGTTTTTTTTCTGACAGCAATCATTAGTGCAGCAATCTCCTCTGCTGTTCTTTTGTTTTCTGACAGGGGATGGCCCCCCACCAGAACACTCCACTCAGCGCTCTCAGCCACTGGGATCCGGTTTGCTGCTGGTTTTCCAGCATGCTCGTCCAACAGATGCCGGCCAAATCGTTGACTTCTGTCTGACCGGCTGCCTTACACATGGGCTAATTGTTGGCTGTTTTTATTGACCCGGCTGATGTCATTCAGCATTTGACCCATGTGTACGGGGCTTAAGACTGAATTATTGAGTTCAAACCCACAAACATTTACATTGAAAATGTTATTTACCTGAAATTTCTGAAAAAGAAAAGACAGTAAAATTTTGCCATTTTTGGCTACATGCATTAAGATCAATGGGAAAAGAAACAACAGTAAAGCTAAGCATTAAACAGGAAAAGAAACAACAGTAAACAGTAAACAATAGTAAAACAGTAAAATAACTGTAAGGAATCATTGCAAAAATAATGATCAAATACACAAAATAGGAAAAGAATCACATAGAGGGCTTGTTTAGTCCACATCTGTTGGGCAGCATTGGTCTGTTCAGTCCCAACTCATAAACAAAGCAAAAGGCCTCATGTCAAAAAGCTAAAGTGTTACTTGGCACCAAAAATCGGCTTTTAAATAAAAAAAAATTGGTTAGGTTAGACTCTGTTTGACGTTACTACATTTTAATAATATCGATGTTCTTTTCCAGGCTATGAATTCCTTGAGATCAGTAAACCACAAAGTGATATATTTGGCAAGATATGACAGCCGTTATTTCACCTATTGTATCTGTTTAACTATAAAAACTCTGGTGATCACATATTTCTCTAGTCTCTAGCCAGGTCATTGTTGGAGACTGTTGATGGAGTAGAGATGGAGAACATGTGAAGTGAACGATCTTGAAGATAATGGCATCAGTTGAGATGATGTCCTATGATTCAAGGGAATTGCTTTTTGAAAGGGGCGTTTTACCAGATGCAAAAAGTTTTAGTAGACAATAGTCCAGTTTGGTCACAACAAGGTAATTTGCCATGTGAGGCTGTGCCATTGAGCATATGCTGGCATTATTGTGCGTGAAAAGTTGTGAGTTTAAATCCTCAGATAACTACATTTTCAGACATCTTTGTTGAAGATTTAGGCAGCTGTTGAGATTGTGCCCTGTGGTTCAAAGGAATGGACTCTTGAAACTACGTTTTTACCAGATAAGAAAATCCCTTAGTAAACCAGGTCAGTGTCAGAGACTGTTGATGAAGTAGAGATGGAGATTGTGTTTAGTGAAAGATCTTGAAGGTAATAGCATCAATTGGTACAATGTCCTATTTTTCAAGGGAATTGACTTTTTTAAGGAGAATTTTACCAGATGCAAAGATCTTTTAGTAGGTCAAGTGAAAGACTAGTCTAGTTTGGTCACAACAAGTCCACTTGCCATCTGAGGCCATGCCATTACGTGTATCCTGGTGTTGTCATACACAAAGGGTTGTGAGTTTGAAACCGAATGAAAGATAATGGCATCAGTTGGGGCGATATCCTATGGTCCAAAGGAGTTCACCCTCGAAAGTAGCGTTTTACCAGATATAAAGATCTTTTAGTTGGCTATGTGAGAGAGTGCAAACTAGTCAAGTTTGGTCACAAAAACTCATCTGCTGTCTGGGGCTGTGGCATTAAGTGTATAGCAGTGGTATTAAACACAAAGGGTTATGAGTTTGAATCCTCAGCTATCCACTTTTTTTTTTTTAGGTAGCAATTGAGACTGTGCCCTGTGGTTCAAGAGAATGGGCTGTTGAAACTACAGTTTTATCAGATGAGAAGATCTTTTAGTAAACCAGGTCAGTGCTGGAAACTGATGGAGTATAGATGGAGGTCATGCCAGGTAAAAGATCTTGAGATAATCTGATCATATGGTTCAAGGAAATTTGCTTTTGAAAGGAGAGTTTTATAAGAAGCAAAGATCTTTTAGTAGGTCAAGTGAAAGACTAGTCTAGTTTGGTCAGAAGAAGCTGACCTTTTATCTGAGGCTGTGGCATTGAGCGTATACTGCTGTTGTCATAAGACAAAGGTTGTGAGTTTGAATCTTCAGCTAACCACCTTTTCAGACTTTTTTATTGAACATTTAGGCAGCAATTGAGATTGTGCCCTGTGGTTCAAGAGAATGGCCTGGTAAAACTACATTTTTACCAGATGGGAAGATCCCTTAGTAAACCAAGTAGGAGACTAGTCTAAGTCTGTGGATAGTGATTCAGTAAAATTTTTTGATATGAAGGCACTAATATGATAATATGTAATGATAATACAACTGCTGCTTTTGGCACTCCTATCACCTTTGCTGGTGGTGTGTGTATGGCAGTGGTTATATAAAAGCTATGCTTGTGAGTTTGATTCCTGAGGTGGTTACCTGCTTGGAATTATTTATTAAAGTTGCAGAAAGTCATAGCAACCAATTGGCTTTCAGACTAGGTAATTGGTTGCTGGAGGATTACTGCACTTGGTAGGCAGCAGTTGCTTCCTGTGGTTCAAGGCAATGGAGTCTTGAAAGTGCACTTATGAGGAGGTGAAGTGGGAGACTAGTCTAGGTTTGATGGTAGCAATTTAGTAAAATGTCTGAATAATAACGCACTAGTCATATGGTATTCCATGATATTAAAGGTCTAGTTCTGAGAAACACTTACAATCAGAGGAAATTCCCTTATATGTATGCAACTAAGCTAACAAATAAATGGTTACAAGTTCGAGTCCTCAGGTGGCTACCTTTTCAGATTTAGTTATTAAAGCTGCAGAAACCATATGCAACCAATCAACTTTTTTTTTTGAAAAATATTTATTGAGTTTTTACAAAAAACAGTTGTATAAAACAAGGTACATAGAGATTGTAAGGCATGAACATACAAATGCTCTAGGCAACAAATTTGTTTTATACCTAAACACAGGTAGGGGGGGAATGTAGGGGAATGTAGGGGAGGGGGGGTCAGCAATTCACATTTACCATCTTATCAGGGTTGTTTGGCAATAAAATACCTGAAAGGCTCTAACTTATACCCTTGTACCGTAAGGGGTGGAGGCGATGTTCGGATATATCTAACTAGATAACCTACATTATGGTTTGGTTACAACAATTGAGCTAAATGTTAATATTGGGGTGAGATAGATGAGGATAGTGGATGTCAAAGGGCATTATGAAGTTGCAGACATCTTACGGTGGCTTGAAAGTAGAGGGGTCAGGAGCTGGAGATATTTTGAGTTTGCCAAGTGTGTTGGTGAGATCTCTCTTTAGGTACCAAGCTGTAAAATGGAATGGATGCATTATATCTTGCATGGTCTGTGGAGTGAATGTGGCTTCCATATATCTTCTCCATCGTTTGAAAAAGCGTGGAGTAGAACGGTGGTTCGTTGTGATGTTGTCTAATCTCTCCAAATAAAATAGTGAAGTCATGGCTTTTTTGACCGCCGGTAAATTAGGCGGTGTTGCTGTGATCCAGTGAGACATAATGATCCTACGGGCAACTAGGAGACATATATTAGCCCAATGTGGTATGTTTTGTAGGTCCATCGCTGACGAGGAGGAGGATGATGGTGGTATGCTGAACAGGCATAAGAGACAGTCCTTAGTTTTATTGATTTTGTTGATGTAAGCTATCACAGCATTCCAATAGCTGGTGATAGCCATGCAGTCCCAAAGTCGGTGAAGTAGTGTGGGACGAGGCGTTGAGCACCAGGCACATTGCGCTTGAGATGGGTCTACTTTGTTGAAGCGAAATGGGAAGTATGCTCTGTGAATAATTTTAAATTGCGTCTCACGCTATGTTTCTGATGTTATAAGTTTGCGGATATGCCTGTATCCCTCAAGGATTTTTTCCGGTAAGTCGTCGTCACCCAGTAGGTGAGACCATTTTTGGAATGGTTTAAGGCAGTATTTCGGTGATTGGTGTCGTATGAGGTGAGAGTAAATATTGGAGATAGAATAGTCTTTGCTCTGAAGTATATTGTCGATAAAGGAAGGTTGAAAAGGATCTGACTCAAACCCACAGCAAGATCTTAAATAGTCGGTGAGTTGGTAATAGAAGAAAATGTGCGTTGGAGGTAGTGAGAATTCACGCATCAAGGTTTGATAGGATTTGAATTTCCCTGGTTTGTCTTGGTATATGTAGGTTATGCTCGTAAGGCCCCTGGTTTTCCATTGATTAAAAGCTTTATGTAAAGTAGATGGTAAGAACATATGGTTGCCTTGTATCTTTAAGTGGCGAGAGATGCTAGATGGCAGTCCAAGTAGTTTTCTGACCTCTCTCCATGTGATGACAGTATCTCTGAAAAGAACACTTGTTTTGAGGTGGGGAGGCAGGTTATTAGGGTTAGAGTGGAGGATGGCTGAAAGATCATACAGGGAAGCCATAGAGTCTTCTAGTGCAAAGTTGGAATATTTAGATCCTCCAGTCAACCAATCTAGGCCCTGTCTAAATAAACACGCTAGGTTATAGAAACGTATATTGGGGAGTCCCACCCCACCCTCGCCCTTCGGGAGACACAGTTTTTGAAGCACAATGCGTGTTTTTTTGTGAGACCATAAGAAAGCTGTTAACGCTCTCTGGATTTTTTGTACATCTGAGTGTCTCAGTAAGAGAGGTATGGTCTGCATTGGGTAAAGCAGGCGCGCAAATGACACAATTTTAAAGAGGTGGCATCTCCCAAAAAGCGAGAGGGGGAGGGCCCCTCAAGCCTCCAACTCCTTCACAATTTTGGTTATCAAGGGGGGGTAATTGAGTAGATATAAAGAGGATGGTTCCTGTCCTATACGAATACCTAAGTATGTAATATGTTGAGATGCCATGGCAAGCGGGGATATGTGTTTCCATTTATAAGATAGACGTGGGTGTAACGCTAACACTTCACTTTTATCAAAATTTATACGGAAGCCAGAGCAGAGTCGAAAGGCCGCAAAGAGTTGTTTGAGTCTGTCAAAGTCTGATATGGGGTCGGTAGAAAATAATAATATGTCATCCGCAAACAGGGCGGAGCGGAGAGTTTGGTTACCCATAGTGATGCCACTAACCCCTTCAGATGAGTTGAGTATTCTAGATAAGGGTTCAAGCGCAATGTTGAACAATAACGGGGACAGGGGGCATCCCTGCCGCGTTCCCTTTGCTAAGGGGATTGTGTCGGGGACAGAATCAGGGGGGACAAGACGTGCTGTTGGGGAGGCATACATTTGTAGTAGAAATCGCATAATTTGACCTGAAAAGCCGAATTTTTCCATTACTGTGAAAAGCCAGGGGAAGCCGATGTTGTCAAAGGCTTTTTCCGCGTTGAGAGACATGATAGCAACGTCTTGGTCAGGGTGGGTTTTAGCGTATTCTAAAGCCATTAAGACTTTACGAATGTTTAAGGTAGCTGATCAACCTGAAACAAAACCAGATTGGGCTGGGTGTAGTAGAGATGGAAGTAGGAGAGCTAAACGTGATGCTACTATTTTAGACATGATTTTTACATTGACATTAATTAATGAGATTGGACGATATGAGCCTGGAAGTAGGGGATCTTTACCTTTCTTGGAGATTAATTTGATGTGGGCCTGCATCCCTGTGGGAAGATAGGGGCCTCCATCCCACATGGCTGCATACACATGCTTCAGGGTGTCGGGTATAAAGTCAGTTGTTAATTTGAAAAATTCCGCTGTGTACCCGTCAGGGCCTGGAGCTTTGGCAAATGCCATGGATTTAACCATATGTTGAATGTCATCCACCATAATAGGAGCGTTGTGTGCCTCTAATTGTGTATTTTGAAGTTTGGGCAGATGTATCTTGGCTAGCAGAGCTTCCGCCGTAGGTTGGTCTGTTGGGTCAGCTCGGTATAAATCAGTATAATACTCTGCAAGTAGTTTGCTAATTTCAGCAGGCGAGGTAACCAGCAAGCCGGTTGCATTTTTCAGGGTAGAGATATGTGTAGGACGTCTTGGTCCTGAATATAATTTGGCCAGCAGCCTGCCCGCTTTGTTACCAAACTTGTGAAAATGAAGAGTAGAGTATAATGTTTTAGCAGATTCGTGATGTTCTGCCCAAAGATCAAAAGCGCATTTGGCTTGCCGCCATTCTTGTATGTTATCAGAAGTACGGTTTAGTGTTAGCTTCTCATGGGCCATGTGTAGAGCTTCGCTTGCTTGCCTATATTGTTGTCGGGTACGTTTCTTAAACTGGATGGTGTAAGAGATGATTTTACCCCGTAGGAAGGCTTTGCTGGCTTCCCAAAAGAGGTTTGGGTCAGAAATGTGAGCTCCGTTTGTGGAGATATATTCTTCCCAGGCTTCATATAGTACGTGTTGGAAGTCTTCACTATCCGCCAGGTACGAAGGGAAGCGCCAGGTAGGGGAGGGAGTTGAGGGTTTAGCCTGAGTCATGTGAACTGAAATAGGGCTGTGATCCGAGATTCTGGCGTCATTAATGTCTGGAGCACTTATTACGGAGATTAAAGCTGGGGAGGCAAAAAAGTAGTCTATGCGAGAAAATGTATTATGTGGGGGCGAAAAAAAGGTATATTCTCGATCCGTAGGGTGCATTAAGCGCCAAATGTCGACGAAGTGCATGGAGTCAATGGATTGTGCTAAGGGAGTCTGGCGCATGGCGGGTAGCGGTACGTGACCTGTGTGTTGGGCGATATGTGTGATCTGCCAGTGTAGACATGACAGAGTTAAAGTCCCCGCCCACTAGATGCAGCATCTCGGGTGCAGTGAGCACCCACTGTACTATGTCTTGAAAAAAGGAAGTGTCAGGCGAGTTGGGAGCATATATGTTGGTGACAGCAACTACTTTGTCGCCTAAGGTCATATATAGGGTTAGTTTGCAGCCTACGGAGTCAGCCCTGACATCTCTGACAGAATGGCGTAAGTTTTTGTGCACTAGAATAGCTACGCCCGCTTTACAGCGTGTTAAATCGTCTGCGGACAGGTGTGTCTCCTGAAGCAGAGCCACATCTGCCCGGAGGCGCCGTAGGTGTCTAAGGGTAGACATGCGTTTATTTGGAGAGCAAAGCCCCTTAACATTCCACAAAATAACCTTCAGGTGACTCCCATCGGTTGAAGAAGACATGACTGGAGATATATAATGTATTGGGCGAGAGGCTTGCAACGGAGCCTCTTGGTAGGTAAAGTGTCAACCATACGGGAGTCACCAGAGCGTTGTAGGTCACCCGAGAACATAAGTACTAAAAAGGTAAATGTGAATTGCAAATCTTCTAAGCAATAGATAATAAACGATAACAAAGCAGAATTTCGGTTAAAGAAAAACAAAATACACACAGTGGACTTCACTTTTTTCCACATGAGGTTCAACTACCCATAACATCTCCCAGCGGGCCTCTAGCCCCTCACATAGGGGCAAGATGTAGGCTATGGGGAGCGGAGGGAGATAGGAAAAGAGGGGAGAGAAGGGAGGGGGAGAATGAGGGAGATAAGTAGGGGATGACAGAGGTGGGTAAGCAGAGGAGAGAGGGTCGGGGGAAAGGGCTTCTTACATCTGTACCATGGTGTAGGCTCAGATGAGGGAGGGCTCAGTCCATGGGCCTGAGCTGCGGAGGGGTGGTGGCTGTGGTCATTTCATGGGCCCCTAGATTGACCCATTAAACAAACAGCATGCGGTCTCGAGGGAGACTGTAGTATCAGGCTGGAAAGCAAAAAACATTGAACAACAGGCTGACACCAACAATGGATATCAATATATGTAATAAAAGTAAAAAAGATAAAAAACTAGAGATAAGGGGGGGTGATATTACCCATCTGTGCAAGCACGATTGGCGATAGTGAGTTTCTGAAGTCCTTCAGCGATTACCAGAGCGGTCCTCCTGGTTGGTGAAGCGGCTGCGTTTGTATGGAGGTTTGGTTGGGCTGCGTTGATGTTTAGGCGGTGCATTTGATGCAGATGGTGATGGCAATGGCGAATCCTCTGCAGTGTTGCTGTGTTCCATCTCGGTGCCTTGAGTAGCTATGTAATTTTCCGCCTCCTCAGGTGTGGTGAAGGTGAACTGTTCTCCTTCGCGCGTTTGGATGCGGAGGATAGCTGGGTATGCTAAGGAGAACCGGATTTGGTTGTGATGTAGGGTTGAGCAGATCGGTGAAAACGCTTTACGTTGTTTCATCACCTCCATGGAATAATCTGCGAAAAGTAGGAGTTTTGCCCCATCGACCAGTAAAGAGCGCGAACGGCAAAATTTTTGCATTATAGCATTCTTGTCCGCGTAGTTAAGGTACTTGACGATAACATGCCAGGGAGGAGGAGCGACGTGCTGACGTCACCACGATCCTCGCTGATCCCGGAAGACACGGGCAGCAGTGTGCAGCCGGCCGGCAATTGTTTATGCGATTTTGATTTTTACTATAATGTGAGTGTGATTCTTTTACTTTTTTTAATAAAGTGTTTAAACTTGTTACGCTATGAGAGCCTTTGTTACTTATTTTTCATGACAACCGAGTGACCATTCGCCACACAGAGGACTCCCATCCTAGAAGTTTATGAGTGTCACCTTCTGGGTCTGTACCCGAGGCTGGGGTTATACAGCCATATGCCTGCTTGATCTCCTGAAAAGAGATCTTAGGAGTCGGTAAGGGGACATCTTTCTACATAGGTGGAGGAGTTTTTTCTATCATCACTGAACCCTGGGTGATTTAATCATATGCTATACACCATTCGGATGTTCACCACTCTCTTCCTGGCATAAATCTTGCTTTTATATGAACTATATACTTTTGTGCACTTTGCAGTTTGGACTTTACGTTGTTTATCAATTTTTTTGGTTATTATTGTGTGGGTCATGTCATCACTGTTATAATTCACGCATAGAAATGGATATTTGTTAAAATGCATTTATTATTTCATTCGTTTTATGTCATTTATTGCAGCGCAGCCTTTAAATTTTGATTTGTACAACAGATGGATGTGTCTCACATTGTATGGTTGCAGCTTGTTCACATATAATTTTTTCTTTCACTTGGGGATAGCGCAGTAATTTTTTTCAGCTCCTTCCATATTGGTTGCTATGTGTTATTGCACTTTGTAGGCAGCAATTAACAGTGCCCTGTGGTTTGTAGCAATGGACTCTTGAAGGTACAGTTTTGCCAGATGAGAATTTCCTCCAGGCCAAGTGAAAGATTTGTCTAGGTCTGATGGTAGCAGTTTAGTAAATTGTGTGAATATTTTTACCGCGAGTCATATTCCATTAAATTAAAGGTCTAGTTTTGATACTCAAGGTAACGTATTCGTAAAAATACAGTTTTACCAGATGGGAATAACCTTTGGAAGGTCAACTGTGAGACTAGTTTTTTTTTTGGATGATGGCAATTTAGTGCAATGTTTGAACATTAATCCACTGATCATATGGTATGTCACTTGAAAACAGGAGAGTTGGCTGCTGAAAGCCAAAGAATGACCCCACAAAGTTGATAAGTGCCATGCAAACATCTTCAAACTTAAGACATTTTTGTGGGCCTTTTACCAATGAATTTCATATTTTTCATCAACATGCCCTTCTCCTTCACAGTATTCCTCCACAAGTGCCTTTAGATTCAAACTTCAGGAGCTTGCATGCCGCGCCACAGAACCAGAAGACATCAGCTCTAGCTGCTAGTGTACATATATCATGGATCTAGACTCTCTAAGCCTTTGAAACATAAAACTATTACCACACCAGAGATTCAAACTAAGAAATTCAGCGCTTTCAGCATTCAACACCAATACACCAACACCATGCACCACAGGCTCTAAACAGCAAGTGAACTTCTCTGTAGAACTATATACCAAATACAACATGATGAGAACAATTGAAAAACATTTGGTGGCTCATGAAACACAAAACTTTTGTTTGTTGAGTTACACCAAAAGCACACAGTCACTTTTCTATTTTCCAGGACTTCATAAATGCAGTGCTCATTTCATTTGCCAGAAATCAGTGCTGGGTTAGAGATTTACTAAGCAGTAAAGCAAAGGTATGAGTTACAGCTTCCAAAATTAGACATCAGTGGTGGCTACCATTTTTTCTTTTTTTTATGCTGACAGGTTATCAATATGGGTACAGGCTCAGTTAGACAGCATTCACATGGACATTGGATGCAAAGCACATCCAGAGTTTATTTTGGATAACAATCAGACTGAGTTGCTATTGCACCCCTGGCAGAAAACTATTGGCATGAGTGCCTAGCCCATTAACACAGGACTGTAATGCCTGATGAACATATACATTTTCCAATCTGACGGCCTGTTCTTTGCAAATGCTGAAAAGTTTGAGCAACCTGGCAGCCTCTGATCCCAGATAACACAATATGCAAAAAACAACTTTACCACTGATTTGGAGAATGTGCAGTGCAGCTCCCATTATTGAGCCAGGGAGCACTTAAGCACCAAGAGTACATATAAGCATCTTGAAGTTTGTACCTTTAGGTCCTTTGCTCCTTTGCCAATGCTCACCCCCAAAAAGGCCCGCTGATTTGTCCCAGGTTCCTTTGCCAGATTACTGTGATAGAAGCCAGGCACACAGCAACAGTCATTCTTCTGGCTCAATAAACAGTCTAGGGCAGGGGTCTCCAAACTTTGCTTATTGTATTGTTAAATGGCAGAGGCATGGCTTACTTCCAGGACTGCCCTGTAAGACTCTTTCTGAACTACAAGACGGCCAGTCTGGCCTAACGGTCATGTGTGAGTCATCTAGGCTGTCTAAAGGGATTAGTTAATTATCTCATGTTAATTAGGTTAATTAGGTTACAGCTGTATTGTTAGAGTAATATGAGCAGGAGGTCTGCACCTCCACTTTGAGTGTATAAAAGCCTGTATTTTGCAATAAAAGAGATTCCTGGTTGAACTTACATACAGCCTGCTTGGTGTTTGTTCTGAGCTATCACAACTGGACTAGAACAGCACAGAGCTGTAGTTCTAATCCCGGAGCATTGGATGACCGAACCATCAGACGTTGCAATCTGATTCAATAGCTGCAGAGGAGTGTCGGGAGAGTGGAACCGAGCGAGCAAGGGGCTCGTTACATACCCCAAATGCCAGGGCCCATAATCTGTGAGCAAGAGGCCCGTGTTCAGTCCCCTCCGAAAGCCTCTGTCCTGGCTAGGTCTGTCACAATGACCCACAACATTTTTAATTTACTATTATACTAGTTAGTCCTTGAAATGTAACTGCCTCTGTGCACAGAAACATACAGTTCCATTCTTTTCAATACTACAAATAACAAATATCACACACATGTAACAGAGAGTCATACAGCACTCCATAGATCCCGGTGGCACAGAAAGAATGGGCATCACGCAGCATTACCAGGAGACAATCGAAAAACCAAGCTTGAAGGAGGAGATTCAAAAAAATCAAATATATGGGAGTTTAGCTGTTTTTATCTGATTTAAGGAAATACATTTCCTTGGATACCACTTTTTAAAAAAAGACTGAAACTGCTCTTACAGGGTCATGGATCTAAATCATATTTGCTCTTACAGAGATGGTGGATTAAAGAGGCTTTTATTAAAGGGCCAACTACTAACAAGAAAACCTTAATTATCTTGTTTTTCAGGTGTCCTGTATCCCTAACCCTCGCTCCTAGTACTGAGTTCACAAATAAATTGTAAAAAATGACTGGTGCCCAACTTATTTTTCTCCCCGCCATACGCCAAGGATCCAAGAAATTAGATGCTAGTCTGCTACACTACTTTGGGAGTCTTTCCAAACCACCCCTACAGGAAGAGTGCTATGTGTGTATGCTGCCTTCCATTTACGTTGTTTAAGGGCAACAAGCAGATCAAGATTTGACAGAAGAGCTCCTGATAAGAGCAACTTTCAATTCGGCAGAGCAGGGTTGGGTGGGGGTATGGTTGCAAACGTGGTGTGAAGATGCGACCCCGTGTATGTGTAAAATGTGTATTTTGTGACAGTCATGCTTAAGGAAATGTGTTTGGAGACCTGGTACCATTGGGTACAGCTGATTGGAGCTTGATATTGCAGGCTGTACTGTGTAGAAATCGCAAATGGTGGAATCGTTTAATGCAAGGTTTTGTATTGATGTGGAAAGTTGTCTCACAGTGTGCTGGATTGCTTTATACAAAGATTGTGTATGACAAGCCCTCTGGAGCCCTGTTAGACAAGGCAGAGGTATCGAAAATACCAGCGGTAACAGAAATGGTAAAAAGTTTTGTGCAGGAACAGTCACTGATGGAGTGTTGGACAACAGGGGGCGATGTGAAACTGTGGGAAAGTCCCATGGAGAGTAACTGCTCCCTGTGTGTGGTCCCCCCTCAGACACTGTCCTAGCAAGTGATGGGACCAGAGTTCCTGGGTGTTTTGAACAGGGTAATTTTAAGAAAGCGGTTGCCAGTGGTAACCACACAGGTATCAGTGAACTTGAAATCCAAAAAGTGCTGGGTAAAGTTGAGACAGATGTCAGCAAGTAGGCCCACTACAGGCTTGGGAGCATAGATCTGGGGGAGGTGAGAAGAACTGTAAGCTCCCAAAAATTAGGAAGAAGTGCGCATGGAAGCACATCTGGAAAAAGAGGTGGGTGGAATGCCCCTTTAGAAAAAAGGGTGGTGTATTTCTCCCTCTGGTGCGAAACAGGGGGGGAGGATATGTGGAGATGTGACCCCGTGTCACAGGTGCATATGAGCAGTGTATGCCTGATTTTGGTAGGCTTGCTAATTGCACACCTGTGAGCTCACTTCATAGTCACTAGAGGTCAGTGCACATCCTTGGAGGCAGCTCCGCCCGGCAGACAGGAGTTCTGGCCTAGGAGTCAGGAGGGAGCCAGTACAGCACAAAGCTGCGAGCACAGAGGTGCTGAACGTCAGGTCTGTGGAAGACAGACCAAGGACCTAAGGTGTAAGGCCTGAGCAGGAGTGCTATGTTTTAGCCAGGAAGGCTGAATGCTGGTTATTCTGAAGCAGGACTGTAATGCTGAATACCCCTGCGAGGGAATCTGATGTGTATTTTTGAACTTTGTTTCTTTTGAATAAAAATGGGCTGCCATGCCCTTGAAAATGCAGTCGGGACTGACATGATTTCTTTTTTTTTTCTTTCAAAATGTTTTATTAGTTTTCAAACAAGGCTACAAACAATATGCAATATTGAAAAGAAAAACAAAATGATCCAAAACGTTCCCCTGAGGGGGATGCAAGACATGTCTGATAACATTAAATAGGGATCTAGCTCAAATCAAACATAGTAACAGGATCCTAGTAAGCAGTTATTACTCTTATACTTATGGAAAATCCGTCCGACCCTCGGACAAAAGATGGGAGGGGCAAGGAGAGATTCCGCCAGCACCCCAAGAGGGATCACGCTGTGACCGGCCAAGTCTCGACGAGCCCCCTAAATCAAGTCTCAGTCAATAAAGCTTGGGGACTAGGAAAAACGTTGAGGATACTAAATCCTATGTTACTTGCCCCCAGGGGAAAGACTCCCCTCTGGGGACCTAAATACAATTAAATCAGGAGAATGTTCTTAGTTCTGTGTAGGGAGAAACAGACAAGGGGAGAAATGAGGATAGGGGAAAGGAGGAGAGAGGGGGTGGAGAAGAAGATAAAGAAAAGAAAAGAAAGCCTATCAACGGGAGAGGACCCCCCAACCCTTTGTGGACCGAAGAATATTACAGTAGCACTCCTGGAATCAGGGAGATGCCCATATACTTCGCCCAAGGTTCCCAGATAGCTTCAAATTGTGCTTTGGTGTTGTGGAGAATACTGGCGAGTTTCTCCTGGGACATAATGCACGATATTTTACGGGTAGCCGCCTTGACAGACACCTTGGGTTGTTTCCAAGCTTTGGCAATGGTGAGCTTAGCACCTAGGAGGATGAAGTCTATTAGTTTATGCATAAGATTCGGTGTTTTAGGTAGATTTGCATTGAGGAGGGCTATGGTTGGGATTTTTGGAATTTGAGCTTTAGTAACTTTCTGAATCAGGTAGAAAATCTTGTTCCAAAAGGGCCTTAATCTCGGGCATTCCCACCAAATGTGGGCCAAAGAGCCCCTAAGTTGACAACCACGGAAGCACCTGGGGTCTGCTGAAGGGGACATTTTGGCTAATCTATCCGGGGTAAGGTACCACCTAGTAATGACCTTGAGGCTGGACTCTATCAGGGATATATTCTTAATGCCCTTAGAGGCTCTATTAAAGGAGACCCTCCATTTATCCAGATCCCACTGTAGAGACAGATCGCTCTCCCAAGCGAGCATGTATGGGGTCTTAACAGATTGATTGGAAAGTGACTGGTAGATGATGGAGATTCCCCCCCTCTGTTCTGTGGACTGCCCACACCATAATTCGTATGGCGTGAATGTGTGGGGTGAGGATTTCTCCCCCCTAATGTGGCAGAGGAAGTGTCTGATTTGATGAAATCTGTAATGTTCTGAGTTAGGGATCTTCAGATGGCTCACACAGAAATCAAGGGAAATAGGACCATCGGTAGTGAAGTAGTGTCCGATCCGATACAGCCCCTTGTCCAACCACCATCTGAAGGCTTTGATGTCTAGTCCCGGGGTAAAGTCGGGATTGTTGAAAATGTGTGCTAGAGGGTGGCAATTCGATATTAAGGCAGGGTTTTTTCTTAAGTTATCCCAGATTTTGAAGGATTGAGAGAGAGACGGGGAGAGGATTGGGGGCGTTGTCTGGGGGGGACCCACAGTAGGAAGTCGATGGTGTAGGATGGAACAGCCTGTCGTTCTATTTGGATCCAGTCTGGTTTCTCTGCCTTCGAATAAACTGAAGAGATCTGGGCTAGCCTGGCTGCTTGATAGTACCAGAATAGCCGGGGGAGCCCTAAACCCCCTAGTGGTCTGGGCAGGAATAGGGTATTTTGCTGATTTCTGTGACCTTTACCCCCCCCCCCATATAAATTTGACTACTTTTCTTTGAAATGAGGACAGATGATCTTTAACAATGTTTATCGGAAGGGCTCTAAAGGGGTAGAGGAGTCTGGGTAGTAATGTCATCTTGACGGCGTGGATTCTCCCTAGCCAGGATATCCTTCCCTTTGACCAGTTTCCTAAGTCAGCTTCGAGCTTACGGTATGTATGAGGGAAGTTGGCAGCATATAGTTGTTCCCTTTTGGCTGTGAGTTTAATCCCCAAATAATCAATAGAGGAGTCGCTCCACTTAGAGTCAAAGGAACTTTTAAGAGAGACCACTGTGTCTGTTTTGAGGGAGATGTTTAAGGCAGATGACTTAGAGTAGTTAACCTTTAACCTGAAATCTTGGAGAACTCCTTCAGGAGTTTGCAGAGGTTTGGGAGGGAGGTGGTCGGGGACGTGATGAAAAGGAGCATATCGTCCGCAAATAAACCGTATTTGTGGACTTGGTTCCCACAGGACACCCCTTGAATGTTGGGATTAGCTCTTATTGCTATTGCCAGTGTTTCGATCGCCATAGCGAAAATTAAAGGGGAGAGCGGCCAGCCCTGTCTTGTGCCTCTTGCTATGGGAAGAGGTTTAGAGTACTGGCCTTGTAGATGGATCACCGCTCGCGTTGTGGAGTACAATGATCGAAGTGTCCCTAGAAAGCTGGTCCCAAAACACCACTTCTCCAGTAGGGAGAAAAGATAAAAGCCATTCAATCGAATCGAAGGCCTTATGAAGGTTCAATGAATGGATCATCCCTTCTTGCTTGGGGCCCCCTTCCCAGTTTGACTGGAGAATGGATACGATATCTATCGCTCTCCTGATTTGGTCTGGCCCTTGTCTACCTGGAATGAAGCCTACCTGGTCCTTTATGGACATAAAGTTTAATAAGGGAAGCTAGAGGGTTGGCTAGCATTTTTGTCAAAATTTTAAGGTCATTGTTAATTAGGGAGATGGGTCTGTAATTTTCAACTTCCTTGTGGTTTTTATTGGGTTTGGGGATAACTGAGATAAACGCAGTGTTCAGGAGCGGATCAAGTGAGGAGCCTAATCTTTTGTAATTGAAAAATTTAGCCATGTGGGGGGCCAGGATTTCGCCGAAAGTCTTGTAGTAGGGGACCGATAGACCGTCTGGACCTGGTGCTGAGCCAGACTTAAGGCATTTGATAACATCCCTAATCTCCTCTGCTGTAAAGGCTCCATCCATTAAATCTTTGTGTTCTTTGGAGATGGAGGGCAACTGCAGGTTCTGAAGAAATGAGTTGGTCAAGGGGCCCTTCTCTGTTTGAGAGGAGTTATAAAGTTTAGAGCAAAATTCGTGGAAGGCAGTCATGATTTTGGTCGGGTTAGCTGTTGGAGGCTGACCTGCTATGCGCAATTTGGGGAAAGTATGAGAGCGGAATTTAGTTAGTTTTGTGGCTAGCATCGGACCAATTCTGTCTTGTTGGCAGTAATATTTAGCTCCACTCCATCGAATGTTTTTTTCTGCTTTAGCCTTTAACGCTAGATTAAGCTCGAGTCTTGTGGCTTCTAGACTATCTGATAGCTCCCTTGATGGGTGTTTCTTGTGGTCAGCTTTTAGTTTAGCAAAGGATTCTTCTAACCTTTGGATATCCTACTTTGTCTGGGTCGCTATCCTGATGAGTACACCAAGGATGGTTGCCTTGTGGGCAGCCCAGAGGATCTTGGGGGAAATGTTGTCTACGTCATTTAGGAGGAAGTATTCTTTGATGGCAATTACCTTGGTATGGATTGAGTCGCTAAGGACTCATTCAGGCGCCAATAAGAGCCTCCTTTCCCCGTGAGGGTATTTCTCAGGGAAAGAAGGACCAGAGAATGGTCCGACCATGCTGTGTCTATGATAGTAGCCTTATTAGCCAGGGGTATGAGATTTGTAGTTGTGAGTATATGGTCGATTCTGGCGTACGATTGGTGGGGAGAGGAGAAGTGTGTGAAATCTCTACTTTTGGGGTTCAGTTCCCTCCAGGTGTCTACTAATCCTTGGGAATGTAGAATCTTGGCTATTCTGGTGCTTAATTTCGTGGGGCGCGTAAGCTGGTCTTTGGGGGGCCTAGTTTTGTCTAAACCCTGATCAAACGCCACATTGGAGTCTCCCCCTAAGATGACCTTGCCTTCCAAGAGGGGGTCTAGAGTTGCAAAGAGACCCTGGAAAAAAGTGGCTTGTCCCTTATTAGGGGCGTAGAAAGAAATGATAGAGTATAAAACTCCCTCCAGAGTGCCCTTCACAAGAATATACCTTCCCTCTGGGTCTCTAAAATCAGAGATGTAGGAAAATTTGCTGTTTTTTGAGAAAAGAATTGCCACCTCTTTCGTCTTATTTGATGCGTTAGCGAGGTAAAAGGATGGATAGTATGAGTGGAAGAACTTGGGGCTGTACCGGATCGGAAAGTGCGTCTCCTGTAGTAGCACTACATCCAGTTTAAGTGATTTGTAGTGGTCAAAAGCTAGTCTCCTTTTCCTGGGAGAATTCAGCCCCTGAACGTTATGAGAAGCCACCTTTAGATCAATTCCCTTCTAAATCGTGTCAGCCATGAGAACAATGGGGGGAGAGGCCATCGGATCGGCAGTCACTCACCTCAGCATGGGGATTGATGGTGTGGAGGCCGCCAAATTCTGTTTGGATATTGTGTGGAATCATCTCCCGCAGACAGGCTAGAAAAGAGAAGAGGAATAAATGGGGGGGGGAAGTGGGGAGGGAAGAAAACACATACAACAAAGACATGGGTCTCCGAACAGGACCCGTGGGGAGTAGCGGAATAGGTGTCTGCCTAAACCCCACTATTAACCTTCAGTCTACCCGGAAGGACGACCAAAGCCCCAAACCCAGAGAGCACACTTGGTTCTCTGGAAATGGGTGGAGGCGCAAGGTGACCACCCCGGTCCCTTGCTATATCATGTATTTAAAACATAACTTTCGCACATTTGAAATAATTGCAACTAAGGCATAATCAGCCCGTTACTCAAGGCTATAAATGTAAGAAAAATATGAAGACACATGTAAAACAGGCCATCAACACCCTCCTCCCCTCCTTCCTCAACCGCCCCTCGGAGAGGCCCGGAGCACGGAGGGAGAATAAGAAAAAGAAACAGAAAACCGGGCCATAAAAAAATGAGGCGGTGAAGAGGGATCATCGAATACAAATGATGACCCCAAAGCAAAGGGAGATGGCTCTCCCAAAAATTGACCCGCGTATTCCAGTCCCACAATAACACTCCTTTAAGGGAGAGAACCCCCATCGCTCAGGAGAAGCAAATCTCAAGTGAATCGATTCTTCACCAGGAGGGTAAAGGGTTCCGAAGACCGGCTTCTGGCAGGTGAGGAATGCAGCTAAGCTGGCCGTTGACGAAGTCTCTCCTCACTGCTCTAAGGGAACTTGTAGTGGAGGGGTCTTTAATGTACAGGTATGTCCTGGAACAGGGGGCCTACAAAGTCCAACATTTGGTGGTTGGATCTCCAGCTCCGTCAACTGCAGGGACTACTGCCCAAAAGAAGATGTCCAAGAAAGGACAGTTGAGTAAGAAGATCACTGCTGACTCTTACGGTGGTCTACAGTCTTTGCTCTTCTTGGAGGGACCTTTGTTCCAAAGGGGGGAAACGGGGCTGGCAGGAGGGGGACGTTTGGCAGATCCCGATGAAGATGTGGAGAGGTCCATGGGTGCCTCCTGAGAGATCAACTTTAGGGATAGGAACAGTCTTTCACCATCAGGAAGGTTGGAGTATGAATGAGTCTTGCCCTGAAATGTGAACTTTACAGCAAATGGGAAGGACCAGCGGTACTTGATGTCCCGTTGTAATAGGACCGTTAGGAGAGGTTTGAGGGCTCGTCGTCTTTGGATTGTGGTAGGAGCTAAATCTGCAAATACTTGTATCTGGTGCCCCCGGTTTTGAAGCTTAGGCTGCAGTCGAGATTGTCGCATGACCTCTTCCTTTACCGCATAGAAGTGCGGTTTCACAATAATATCTCTGGGGGTTCCATCTTTTCTGGGGGGTCCTAGAGCCCTGTGTGCTCTGTCCATTTCAAGACGATGTGGCGGGATATTTGGGATGAGTTCTGAGATAATGTCCTGAACCGTGGGGGGGATATCCGAGAAGGATTCCGGGAGGCCTCTGATTCTAAAATTGTACCTCCTGGCCCTATTTTCAAGTTCGTCGATCCTAGAGAGGGCCGTATCAAGCTGTTCTTGAATGGTCTGGAGGTGCACTGCATTTTGGTTGGTTCTGGAGACTGTGCTATCAATTTTATCCTCCAAGGCTTCTATTCTGGAGCCCAAACTAGATAGGTCCGCTTTAATAGTGTTGGTTATCTGGATTGCTGTGCTGGCCAAACCTTTCTCTAATAAAGTTGAGAATTTTGCAAAAAGGTCTTCCTGAAGGGCTGTAAAGTCTCTGACTGAGTAGCCCGGTGACTGGTTTGCAGAGGAGAGGTGTTGGGCAGGCATGGATGGGGCCAGGGCATATTCCTCCGGGTGCACATGGCTCAAGGGTTCCGTGGAGGCCTTAGTGGGGGCCTGGTGTTTAAGGGGGCCCGGAGGGGCTGCTTGGGGCATGCTGGAGGGTCCTTGTGCCGCTTGGGCATAAGTAAGGGTCGGTAGGGTTAGTACTGGCCTGTGATCTGGAGCCTTAGCTTGTGCAGCAGCATGTGGCTGGAAGAGGTTCGTGCTGACGGCCATCTTGGTACACTCGTCCGCCCCCACCGAGTCAAATTATGGGCTGAGGTCCTGGCGTACCGGGGGACCGGACATCTCCGCGTGTTCCCCCTGGTGATCTCAGATACTGATGTGCCGGCGGGATGCTTCTCTGGAGGCTGTGGCAGCACTAGTGTGGCTCATTGTGCGGGGTGGTGCGGAGCTCCCGGCTCAGGCAGCCATGTCGGAGCACTCGCGCATGCGCACTCCCCTGACATGATTTCTTCAACTCAGATGCACCACTAGAGCTTAATCATCCCAGATCGTCACAATGGTTAGGGGACTGCAGCTCTGATCAGCAAGCTAAAGGGGCACAAACTGACCATCACCACATCACCATTGATCTGCTTCCTTGAGTATGCTGCAGGAAGAGAAAGGAATTGGCAGGGTCGTTGGCTATTGGATAGCAAATTAGAGTATAATGGAAAAAGAAGGAACTTGTACAACAAACTTTATTAAAAAGGAAGTCATAACTTAAATATACATTTTAAATTTTATGTGCACTTTAGCTTATATAAAGGTCAAAGCGTGTGTGATTTTTCAATCCTTGCAAGAGGTGGTCCCATAGTACGCCCTAATCATCTGTACTGGTTGATCTTAGTTAATGTACTGCTCCCCAGTTGAAGTCATTATGGACCCCGACTAAAACCTGACAGAATGAAGGAGTTATTGATTGAACATCCTGTGGATATGAAGAAATGCTTTTCCTACCTTTGTATTTATATCTTTGTGATGAAAGAGGGATAAAAGCAGCCCGACTGTGTAAAGAAAATTGGCAAATGCCAGACATATCATCAGAAACCAGTTTATAGCATTGAGGGTGACGGAACATCCTCCATGTACATACAAAGCTATTACTCCAGCTTATCATTATCTGCAGAGCAACATTACATCCACAGGCAACGATATGATTCCCAATAATATATTTTATTGCCGTGTACGCTGTATAACTATTATTGTTTTTTTTCTTTAAAGGGACTGCAGCAGACCTCATGAGGTGCAATTTAGAAACACAATTTGTAACTGCAGTTTGCATATTTGTCCTCATTTCATACCAAGCAATCACGGTAGAGCTCTGACAGCCCAGAACAATGGTTCTTGTAGGACAAAGTGATTGGACATTTTAGAGAACCTTGTTGAAATAATGCTGTTTACTTTTTCTCCTTCCTGTAGACACATTTCAAAACAACATGTGTCTGAATTATTCCTTTTCATACACTAAATGAAAGCAGGCATGGACTGGCAATCTGGGAACCCTGACATTTGTTAAATGGACTGGTGTCTTTATGAGTGCTTGCATAGGTGTGAGCAGCCTATTGCATTAGGGTGTGCACCCCAAATGTATTAAAACATGGACAGTGTTTAGTAGAGCAGTGGACTTGTCAGTAGGGCAGAGGTTGGTTTCAGTAGGGCAGTGGATGGTGTCAGTAGGTTTTTATTTTAATTTTTTTATTATTTAAAAAAAAAAAAATTTTAGGAGCCCTGTTATGGGGCTTTGGGGAATCTGCGCCACACAGGGTGATTAGGGTGTGCCCATGCACACCCGGCACACCCCCTGCGCACGCCTATGAGTGAGCCTAGGGGAGCTGCTCAGAGCAGTTCAATAGTACAACATAGTTAAAGCTTAACTCCTGGCAGATATAAAATAAAGCAGCTCTCTATTCATGAATACATCCTCATGTGTATTTATCTTAAATGCAAGCAGTGTAAGTACCTGGATTTGACTTTTTATCAGCCTCTTGCAGTCCCTGCACAGTTGAGGGAGGTGTTGCACAAGTAGCCAGTTAGCTGTCATGCAGTATAAGGAGCATGCTGAAGAGATGAGAGCAGAGTAACATAGATAGGAACTCCGTGTGCTGCTTCTCCTTTTACTGTCCAGTCAAAGGGTGGGATTGGGGAACAGATCAGTAAAACTGACTACACACTGTTTGAATTTTGACCAGTTCCTGAAAAACTGGTCAACACTGGTTTATGGGGGTGTCCCTATTAGCCCCTTCCTACCTGACATCCTTCAACTATAAAATAATAAAAGTGGCTGAATCCAATCTGTTCAGGTATTCTGACAGTTGTTGGTGCCATCTGTGAGAATACAATAACCTCAGCGGTAGATTGTCCATCCGCACTGCATAACGTGAATGGAGGAATCTGTTAAAACTTTCCCTCTGAGCCCATGTATGACCAACTTAAAGTGGTCCTAAAAACCGGATGTTTTTTACCTTAATGCATTCCCTGCATTAAGGTAAAAAAACACCCTACTATTTCCCTCCCCCTCCTAGACATTTACCTTAGCCTGTCAGGTATCCAGCGCTGGCACTCAGGCAGCAGCAGAAGCCATTGGCTCCTGGTACTGTCAATCAAGTGCTGTGAGAAGGGACCAGGGGGCGGGACCATGAAGTCTCACATGTGCCCCCATAGCAAGAGGAGGAGCCAAGAGCGCTAGCGGGAGACCCCAGAAGAAGAGGTTTGGGGCTTCTCTGTGCAAAACCACTGCACTGTGCAGGTAAGTATGACATGTTTGTTATCTTAATAAAAAAATTATAGACTTTACAATCACTTTAAGTGTTATGGAACTGCAACATAAACAAATAAGGTCTCCTCCTCTGCCAGACAGGGTTCTACTGTGGGGAAGAGCTGTATTTATATATTCGGCTATAAAAAGGCCACTAGTTTTTTGTCTTACAGCATGTAGATGGACAAAAAATAAGCGAGGGGTTCCAGTGATTAGCTGCAGGAGGCAGCCCCATTGAAAGCATCCAGGGCCAATCAGTCTCAAGTAATAGCAGCATGGCGGCATTTATTTTCACACCAATCTGCCAATGAAAGATGGCAAGTGTTCCCAGTCTGCAGACGGATGGACTTTTATGAAGCACAATGGAACCTATATGGGGTTCATTGAAGAATTTGCAAGCAAAAATGTTACATTTCTAGAATACTTTTTTGATCACTAAAGTGTACCCAGTAACTATGTCCTGCTTATTAGTGGAGTCTGCCAGCCTGCAAAATCACCAAAGAGTTCTTGAGATCTCTAACTGGTAGCAAGATTTCCACATGTGATCATTGATCCAGGGAATATCCAATTGCCTTCAAGGGATCAGGAAGGTTTCTTTTTCCCTGGTGGAGCAAATTGGACCCTGCTTTATAGAGTTTGTTTGCCTTCCTTTGGATCAACTGTTGGTATAGGGTTCTGTGTATGGAGACATTCTATTTACTATTCACTTTTTTTTCTATTGGTTGAACTAGATGGATGTGTGTCTTTTGTCAATCTAACTATGAATTTCCAGCACTGAAGCACAAAGGGATTGATTTACTAAAGGTAAATAGACTGTTCACTTTGCAAGGGACGTTGCATTTTGCGGTGGAATCATCCGCAGAGCTTAGTGAATGAGGTGAAGTTCTACTGACTTCCATTATCAAATAATATACAAGTAAAACTGCAGTTTTTTTTTTTTTGTTTCCTTGCATGTTATTGGGTATTCTTTGCATAGTGAAATTTCACCTCATTCACTAAGCTCTGGGGAAAATTCTCTTGCAAGGTGTAACTTCCCTTGCAAAGTATACAGCTTATTTGCCGTTAGTAAATCAACTCTGAATCTGCACTGCTCCTTATGCAGTCTACCTAATGTAAGATAAATAAAAACTCCAGCAGAGTTAGTGAGACCATCCCATAATGGTCAGCCATGGAAACTCAAATGCAGTTCTTACGAATTGGATCCTGACAAAAATAACACAAATTTGTCATGGAAACCAATACTGACTTCTTTGCTAGTTGTATAACAAGTATAGGCACAAAACAAGTCAGACATCATCTGCTAAAAAAAAAAAAAAAAAAAAGAAAAGGAAAAAAAAAGGGGAAGTAATGATAAAAATAGAGTCTGGTCAGTCCATAAAAATAACAGCTAAAACAGTCTATTTAGGAATGGTGAAAATGGAAAAAAAGCATCCAAAAAATGCAAACAGGGCTGCCATCATGATAGGTTAGAAACCAATTCCTCAGCTGCAATGGTAACATTATAATACATATGACCTTCGTCCAGAACCATTTATATGATTGATTGTTTTTTAATCACCCTGCTTTTTATAATCGTTTAGTTTTTAGCTTCATATTGTGCTGTTTGTTTTATATACACGCCCCTTTTATCTTGCTTGTTACATGACCCCGCCCACGTTCCCATGTCAGTCCTCTATAAAGTCTAGTCATGGTATTTCTATTTGAATCTGTTGACAAAGGAGCGCGACTTGCTTACATCGCCAAATGCGCGCGCTCTCGAAACCCGTCCAGCTTTGATGACATCATCTGTCTGCAGCAAGCTGTCCTGTGCGTTCCACGCCTCGCTCTGAGGACGCTCTCCGGAGCCGGCGTCCTCCATCTGTCGGAAGATCTCATAGTTGTCAGCAAGGAATCCACACTGCTTAGGACTCGGGGATGCATCACTGTATTATTAATACCATGCCTGTTTATTCCTAAAAAATGTGAGTTGATCTACATCTATTATTAAAAGCGTTATTTTTAAAAATACTGCACTCAGAGGCGCCTCTCTACTTGTGTTTTCTTTGCTAGTTGTCCTGCTACTCTTTTAGCTTCAGTCCTTAATAAGTCACATAGGGCTAGTTCACATGGACTTACTTTTGCTGTACGTCTGTGTGAGGACCATGCTTGCCACATGGAGATGCACAGGTGTTCTGTGCATCTATGTGCAGGCAGTTCCATTCATATCAATTGGGACACGGCTGCTGATCCCAATTTGACATGCACGTGGGTGCAGGTCCCTGAACATACACTATCTACATTCAAGGACCAGCCCCTACATGCACCCCCATAGCTGTCAAATTGGGAGCAGCAGCTGTGTCCTTGCAGAATGGGATTACCTGCATAGGGATGCATGAGACACTTAAACAACACACAAACACTTAAGTACACTCATGTGAACAAGGCCTTACCCTGAGCAATTAGGCAGCCAGTGAATCTGCTGTAATGTAGCCAATTGGATTTCACTGACAGGTCTACCACCAGTTAGGAGATTAAGGTAAAGAGAGGATTGGTAGTTATCGGCATATTCTTCAATTGTTCGTTTTTTCAACATTAAAGAAAATCCCTGATTATAAACAAAGAAAACATATTCAGCAACAGTAGAAAACCCAGTTATTTGCTTGTAAGTTCTGAACAGAACAAGCATTGGCACTCCATTAGGCTGCACTTTTGTAAAGAACGAAATGACAGGACTGCTGCTCAATACATTCCCTTTCTATAAAACATTTATATTCGAATATCAATAGGGGCTACTGATTAGCTATTTTATGGGTAATTGCTTTTTGTTTGCAATCTTATGCTCAGTTGTGCAACAAATGTGATTTATAATTATGACCCCTTATAAATAATTAAGAGCTCTATTCTGAAGCCAGCTTTGAGATGCAATGATTCAGTTTGTTGGATTCCTGATTAAAGGCCTGTCACATCAGCATTCAGTTAGTTACTGAGCTTTGACTGGTTTTTAAGTTAATAGCTAAATATGGTTTTTATTCAAATTAATATTAAGCAACCTAAAATCTAAATTCTAGATTATTAAAGCATTGGGACGCTTTAACCCCTTTCCTGGCTGCAGTTAGTATATTAACATTCCCCAGAATGATACCCCTTGATTAGGATTTATTCATATACATCCTCCCTATTAGGGCCACAAGCTAACACTGTGCAGCTGGCAACTTTCAAACTGGTACTGCTGGTTCAAGTTGCCCACTGATCACCAGGAACCATTGTTCCCATGATTACTATGTCATCTATGACATAATGATCACTTGCAGGCATGAAATTTAGCTGACAAAGCAAGCCTTCAGTTTCAGCCTGAAAAAGTGTCAGTGTTCATTTGTTCAATACTTTAAATGTCAGATATATATATGTAGCTGGCACCTACTTTCATGTAGGTGAACTTTTTCTGTGTTCAGATTACAAAGTGCAGTTTCAGGTAAAATTTAGGCAGGCTTGTACTATTATAACAGGCCTGGTTGTTTATTTTGGAAACTGGGAGTGTCAGTGTAGTGTAGGGTGTGGCCACCTGTGCTTGGACTCAGAGATGCCTCCTCTTGCATTCAGTGACATGGTTTTGGAAGAGAGGTTGGACTTGGGATCTGAGTGACAGGCAACTTGTGTGTGAGTTCTGGCCAATCATTAATATGTTTGGCAGGAGGCGGGACTCTCATAAAAGCTGGGGTCATATGGTCAGTTAGTGCGTAGTCCGGTCTGGTGCCCAGAGAGGGGAGAGGTTCCCCTGCAGGGAGCCAAACGGAGCCCCCCCATGGGGAGGGAGGGGGGACCGGGAACTGCAGAAAAGTTAATGACACCGGACAGCATGTAGTCACTGGTGTCACTATACGCCCCTGCGGGGAAGGGAGCGTGCCAGACCAGAGAGAAGGGATGGAAAACTTGGAAGTACCATACAGACGGGAAGTAGTGGTAAAAAGGCAGCAGTAAAGCTCCCAGCACAAGTAGAGATACAGACTGTTCTTAAAAAGTTCTGCAGGTGAAGAAGTTATTCAGAGTGACTCTTTACTATATATTCTCTAGTAAATCTACTTCCGTCTTCCCCACTGAAGAAATCATTGAAAGTGATTTCTTATAGTCCGCATTGTTCTAAGTCTTTGCATAAGAAGGCAAAGAAAAGATTATGAAGCAGCAAAAGAGCATCTCAGAAAACCCTTCTCCTATCCCAGTTATGTTATATTAATAAAGCAAGAGAAAAGTACAAAATGGACTGTTTCTATTTCTATGGGCTGCGATGGGCTAGGTGGAAAAACGTAATTTACGGATATAATATTTAATCAGCAGCTCCTTCAGGGGTAAGTGCTACATGTGGGGGCGTCTCCGGGATATCTGTTTCATGTTTGTCCGCTAGCCATCTCCCATAGCAACGCAGTCTGCATTTCAGTAACTGTTGCCAAGATAGTCTGTAGTATAATAGTGCCTGCCACCAGGCGTCACTGGGTAGGACTTTGAAAATGTGCAGCTACAGTTCCTCGCTCGATGAACCAACAAATGGGGAGTGGAGCCACACCCCAGAGGAAAAGTTTGTCAGCGTTCAGCATGCCACGCGCCAGACTGAAACAGGCGGAGGAAGATGCCGGAAGGTGTTGGGAATACACCCGTCATGCAGCAGTTACCTGACTTGCAGGACTGGGTTCTGATCGATACCGGTGTTCGATTACAGCTCACCGGAGGACTGGCACTAGGAGTGATTGAAGGAGTGGAGAGACTTTCCATGTTGTGTCCCGGATGTCGGAGGCCTACGGTTGGAGTCGCCGCCTGGGCTTGGTGTGGGCATTGCGGTGTTCAGTTAACACGGCTGGGACCCGTTCAACAGGAAGTCAGGTACTACTCCGCCAGTCTTGCAACGGGACTTTGTCTGCCACAGATGCAGGTGATTCGGAAGGCCGGAGAGGGTCGGATGTCCCCTGCTGCAGCAGTGGAGGAGCTCCCATCTGATTCAGCTGAATCGGAGCTTCCGGAGGATCAGGTAGGATCTAATGGAGGAGCCTATGGCCTGGCTGGGGACCCAGGGACTGCTGAAGTTATTGTACAGTCTTTGGAGGAAACCCCTAAAGGGGCCGGCTGAAAATAAGCCCTTTGTTGTGCCCGTCCGGAAGGAGCCTAAGTTACAGGAGGGGGATCCTTCGGGTGAGCCAGACAAGGTAGACGAAGGCCGGGCTGTAGATTGGGGATTGCCGCAGATTTTACAAAAATATGGATCTATGGACAATCTATTTGAATGGTCATCCCCTGAAGAGACTGAGTCTAGTGATGAGTAAGAATGTTTCTTGGAGAGTTCTACCTCAGTGGAAGTTTCTACAAGAGTGTCAGAGAAATTACCTGGCACATCTAAAACCCCAGTACCCCCTTTCAATGTTTCAACTACTGTCCTTCCTACCAGGGCAGCCACGTACCACCAATGGGTCACTACAGCTTCTTACGCATGTGTTTTGCCTGGCAGAGGAAAGGCTAAAGATTTGCCCAGACTTTCAAGGTTTCAGAGAGAGGTTCAAAGGAAAGTAGCTCAGGAGTGGAGCATAGATTATCCCTATGTTCCTGAATGGATTATGGAGATCATTGAGAGTTCCCGGGAAGCATGGGAAGATGATCTTGTTTGGGACTATCTCCATGTTCCTAAACCCAAGCGGACACCTGTCAGTGAGGTCTGGGTCCGATTCAAAGACATCCACCATGAGTGGAGACTCAGGAGAGCAATCCCCAAAGACAAAGTGTTGGTGGTAAAGGCAGGACAAAACACCTGCAGTTACTCCATATCAGTGAGAGGACAAGGGGACAATCGCAAAAGGTTACCTGACCCAAGGTACTACTTGTAAGCAGGACTGCTGGAGTTGCAGTCAGAAGTGTATTTCAGTTCCCATATTGACTGCAGGATGGCAGATGGGTTAGGGTGGGTTTTCCCCAAATAAACTATTCAGCAGGAGACTCACATTCATGGTGCATAACAAGGACAAAGTTATGGACACTAGAGTGTGCTGTCTCTGCTAAGTCCCTCTGTTACAAGTACTTCTGCAGGACTCTTGTTTAAGAGCCAAACAGAAAGTTGCCAACGGGCAGATGGATTCATTTGCTGAGCATGTCTGTTCAGGGTTCACTCTGCAGGAAGTCTGTTAGACTCCTTTTGAGGGAGTGATGACCCTAACAGAAACATACATGCCATAAAAGAAAAGATATTGTATATTTGATTGATTACACAATAGAGGATGATAACCCCTCTGTTTGGTAATGTGTGTAGTAGTTAATAATAGTTAGAAATGTTTTGTGTCTTCTTTTAGGTATATTGAAGATGTGACGGCTGTCTATCTTACAGATGAAGGCCTGTGGTAAGCAGAGCATTCCTCCTGCGGGAGCAGTGCTTTGGTTCCGCTTGTATGGAATGTTAGCTGTAGGGATCTACAGTCAGGCCATGTAAATTGTATAAGAAAATGTGTTGTGTAACGTGATATTGATGTTATCCCTGTTTCAAGTTTATTTCCTTTTCCCCATTCCATTTGATGTAATTAGATGCTCTTTCCTTCTTGAACTTAAGAAGATATTCTAAATTAATTCCCCACAACTGGGGACAGTTGTGATTCAAGTGGGGGGTGTATGTAGCTAGCACCTACTTTCATGTAGGTGACCTTTTTCTGTGTTCAGATTACAAAGTGCAGTTTCAGGTAAAATTTAGGCAGGCTTGTACTATTATAACAGGCCTGGTTGTTTATTTTGGAAACTGGGAGTGTCAGTGTAGTGTAGGGTGTGGCCACCTGTGCTTGGACTCAGAGATGCCTCCTCTTGCTTTCAGTGACATGGTTCTGGAAGAGAGGTTGGACTTGGGATCTGAGTGACAGGCAGCTTGTGTGTGAGTTCTGGCCAATCATTAATTTGTTTGGCAGAAGGCGGGACTCTCATAAAGGCTGGGGTCACGTGGTCAGTTAGTGCGTAGTCCAGTCTGGTGCCCAGAGAGGGGAGAGGCTCCCCTGCGGGAAGCCAAACGGAGCCCCCCCCCCCCACACACACACACACACACACACAGGGAGGGAGGGGGGACTGGGACCTGCAGAAAAGTTAATGACACCGGACATGTAGTCGCTGGTGTCACTGGACGCCCCTGCGGGGAAGGGAGCGTGCCAGACCGGAGAGAAGGGATGGAGAAGCCATTCCAGAAGAAGTAGCAACTAAACGGAAGACAACTGGGCAATCGATCGTTTATGAGTGGCACATGGACTGTTGATCAAGTGAATGCCCAGGGGAAGGGTACTACCAGAGGCTGAGGGATGTTGGTACGCAAGTCAGTGAGACAAGTGGAGCTGGCCTGTGACTTTGGGTTCAACAATACCCCGGGATTCCAATCAGTCAGGCGGGAGGAATTATTCAGTGTAATCTCTTCCTTAGCTCAACTTGGAAGTACCATACAGACGGGAAGTAGTGGTAAAAAGGCAGCAGTAAAGCTCCCAGCACAAGTAGAGATACAGACTGTTCTTAAAAAGTTCTGCAGGTGAAGAAGTTATTCAGAGTGACTCTTTACCATATATTCTCTAGTAAATCTACTTCCGTCTTCCCCACTGAAGAAATCATTGAGAGTGATTTCTTATAGTCCGCATTGTTCTAAGTCTTTGCATAAGAAGGCAAAGAAAAGATTATGAAGCAGCAAAAGAGCATCTCAGAAAACCCTTATCCTATCCCAGTTATGTTATATTAATAAAGCAAGAAAAAAGTACAAAATGGACTGTTTCTATTTCTATGGGCTGCGATGGGCTAGGTGGAAAAACGTGATTTACGGATATAATATCTAATCAGAAGTATTTAAAAAAGAAATTCATAAAAAAATAAAAATAAAAAAAAATATATGATTTTTGCATATACAGTATCTCACAAACGTGAGTACACCCCTCACATTTTTGTAAATATTTTATTCTATCTTTTCATGTGACAACACTGAAGAAATGACACTGCTACAATGTAAAGTAGTGAGTGTACAGCTTGTATAATAGTGTAAATTTGCTATCCCCTCAAAATAACAGAACACACAGCCATTAATGTCTAAACTGCTGGCAACAAAAGTTAGTACAAATTGGACACAATTATCCATTTTTCCTCCCCAGTGTCATGTGACTTGTTAGTGTAACAAGGTCTCAGGTGTGAATAGGGAGCAGGTGTGTTAAATTTGGTGTTATCACTCTCACTCTCTCATACTGGTCACTGGAAGTTCAACATGGCACCTCATGGTAAAGAACTCTCTGAGGATCTGAAAAAAATAATTGTAGCTCTACATAAAGATGGCCTAGGCTATAAGAAGATTGCCAGGACCCTGAAACTGAACTGCAGCACAGGACCAGGACCATACAGCTGTTTAACAGGACAGGTTCCACTCAGAACAGGCCTCGCCATGGTCAACCAAAGAAGTTGAGTGCACGTGCTCAGCGTCATAGCCAGAGGTTGTCTTTGAGAAATAGACGTATGAGTTCTGCCAACATTGCTGCAGAGGTTGAAGGGGTGGGGGAGTCAGCCTGTTAGTGCTCAGATCATATGCCGCACACTGCATCAAATTGGTGTATATGGCCAAATTGGTCTACTGGGACATACCATGTCCCAGAAGGAAGCCTCTTCTAAAGATGATGCACAAAAAGGCTGCAAACAGTTTGCTGAAGACAAGCAGACTTGGACATGTCCTGTGATCTAATGAGATCAAGATAAACTTATTTGGTTCAGATGGTGCAAGCGTGTGTGGTGGCAGCCAGGTGAGGAGTACAAAGACAAGTGTATCTTGCCTACAGTCAAGCATGGTGGTGGGAGTGTCATGGTCTGGGGCTGCATGAGTGATGCCAGCACTGGGGAGCTACAGTTTATTGAGGGAACCATGAATGTCAACATGTACTGTGACATACTGAAGCAGAGCATAATCCCCTCCCTTCGGAGACTAGGTCGCAGGGCAGTATTCCAACATGATAATGACCCAAACACACCTCCAAGATGACCACTGCCTTGCTAAAGATGCTGAGGGTAAAGGTGATGGACTGGCCAAGCATGTCTCCAGACCTAAACCGTATTGAGCATCTGTGGGGCATCCTCAAATGGAAGGTGGTGGAGCGCAAGGTCTCTAACCTCCAACAGCTCCGTGATGTCATCATGGAGGAGTAGAAGAGGACTCCAGTGGCAACCTGTGAAGCTCTGGTAAACTCCATGCCCAAGAGGGTTAAGGCAGTGTTGGAAAATACTGGTGGCCGCACAAAATATTGACACTTTGGGCTCAATTTTAACATTTTCACTTAGCGGTGTACTCACTTTTGTTGCCAACGGTTTAGACATTAATGGCTGTGTGTTGAGTTATTTTGAGGGCATATAAATTTATATATATTCTAATATATATATATATATATATATATTCTTAAAATATATAAATTATTGTTGTGGGCATAGAGTTATTGTAAAGTTAACTGGTGTATACTGATGCTGCTGAATTTAACTTGGGCATCTAGGCATCAATGACTACTGTTTACAGAATAGTTAAAGGGGTTTGCTAATGTAACAAATGAATGTATTCTTAGTAGGTTGCTAAAGATTAATTTAGGGTAAATATGAAAAAAAACTCAAAAAATAATTGTCTGTTCAATGAAATCCCAAATAGTGTTACCAACTATGCCTGAGGTTTTCCCTGCTGAGCTGCAGAACACCCCCCCCCCTTATGAAGGTAAGGAGAGGGGTGTGTTTTCTGTAGTCTAGAGCAGGGGTGTCCAAACTTTTTTCAAAGAGGGCCAGATTTAATGAATAGGACATGCTTGAGGGCCGACCATTTTGCCTGACATTCTTAAACCATTAAAATTTGGTCTATGTGTGTCCGTCCGAGCGTTAATACACGGCCCAACAAGAATTCTCTTGCCTTTGTGCTGTGTGTGGTGAATAGATGAGCTCGGGCGTGTTATTTGGATATACCGTATTTAATCGGCTTATAACACGCACCTTCACTTTAAAAAGGAAGTTTCAGGAAAAAAATCTTAAATTTTAAATAAAGAACTGTGAAGCAAAATAAGGGTCAGTGGCCATCAATGCCGCCTAATCAGTGTCTATCTGCAGCCCCCACTCCATTGCCATGAATGCAGCCCCCACTCCATTGCCATGAATGCAGCCCCCACCGTATTGCCATGAATGCAGCCCCCACCGTATTGACATGAATGCAGCCCCCACAGTATTGCCATGAATGCAGCCCCCACATTGACATGAATGCAGCCCCCACCGTATTGACATGAATGCAGCCCCCACCGTATTGACATGAATGCAGCCCCCACCGTATTGACATGAATGCAGCCCCCACTGTATTGACATGAATGCAGCCCCTACCGTATTGACATGAATGCAGCCCCCACATTGACATGAATGCAGCCCCTACCGTATTGACATGAATGCAGCCCCCACCGTATTGACATGAATGCAGCCCCCTCATTGACATGAATGCAGCCCCCACATTGACATGAATGCAGCCCCCACCACATTGACATGAATGCAGCCCCCACCATATTGACATGAATGCAGACTCACCATTGCCGTCAGTGCAGCCTGATTCATGTCCATCTGCAGCCTTGGAGGAGACAGGGAGGGGGCGGGACAAGCGCCAACAGATATACAGGAGAAACTCCTGTTTTTTTCGGCAGCCTCTTTCATTGAAAGTCCCGCCTCCTATGATGGACAAAACAATTGTCCAATGGCAGCGCAGGAGACGGGACTTCCTTTTACACAGGACGCTGTGTAAACAGAAAATTCTCCTGTATCCCGTACGGCGCTCGTCCCGCCCCTCCAAGGCAGCCAGCATATCTATCTTTTGTGGCCCCCGGCGCTCGGGGATTCATTGGGGGCCACAAAAGATATATATGTCAAAATTATCAGGCGGGCCACCCAAAACTGGTCCGTGGGCCGCGATTGGCCCACGGGCCGGACTTTGGACATGCCTGATTTAGAGGGACTCAGGCTGAGCTCAGGCTGGGCTGATCTCACTTTTTGGGACCTTAGTGTAGCAGATGCAGCTATCTTCTCAAACGGTAAGTTAGGAGCTTATTTGATTTCTAGCAGGATAATAAGATGTTTTTTTCTGTATTTGTAGTAATTTTAAAGAGACAAAACATGGGAAAATGTGCATGTATTGTAGAGACGTACTGCTTATGTTTTTTTTTTTTCTCTAGCCATACACTTTCAGTTCCGTATCACAGTGGAATGGAGATGAATATGTGCAAGTGTAGCACTCAGCATTGCACAAATTTGCCGAGTATATCACTGCAGAGTGTGGCTTACCATGATGGTATTGCTTCCTTCGTTCTACTTTAAATGGCTATGACCCTCCACATGGCCTCATGTATCCTTTTACTTATATGTAGTGTCTACATAATTACCATTACATATATACTGTATATAAACTGCATATAGTATACGGTATATATGTGTTTGTTTTCCATTTCCTTTGCCTGTAAGGTGAAGCTGCAGATTTTTGCCTCATAATATTGATTTTCAGCTTGGAGAAATCACTATATTTTTATGACACCTCGCATAGAAAAACAGCTCAGTTGGGTGGTTCTTTTATTTTAGGAATATGCAGTGTGACATTTTGTCCCCACAGGGCTATTTTAGCTACTCAGGTAGAGGAAACTGTCTTCTATATAAATGTGATGGTTTATATGCCAACGGCAAAATCATATGTTGTGTTGCATTAGCGTATTGCGCTAAATGCCAACAAGAATTATTTAGGAGAAAGAAGACAATGTTGCTCAGTGAGTTATCTACAATGTGTCATAAAAGGGTGTCTAATGGAAGCTTATAGGGGCAATTTCTAAACACATTATTGCAAAATTAAAGAAAATTCTTCCTTCAGATGACCTTAATGGCTTGTCTTGGATAAGAAACGTTCTGTTAGGAAACACTAAACAGACCACCTGCTCTTTCTTTCTTACCATGTATCACTAGGGCCAAGAGATGGAACTCTAGTCTTTGACTGTGATATTATCTGCAGGAACAGCATTGAATTGCAGCTCTCTCCAAATATAGTGGTGCTTTATGAGTACTTTCAAAACTGTCTGCTAAGCAAAGGTAAACAACTTTGGGTCTTTCTGTTTCTGAGTTTTCTTTTTTGGAAACTCAAATTACATCACCCCTCTCCCATTCCCATTTCACCAGGGCAGGGATTCCTATCCAGGGTTCTGTGGAACCCTAAAAATCCTCCAGATCTTGCTAGGGGTTCCTTGATCTAGTGCCAGATTTGGACTTTGGGGGGCATTCCAAGATCAGAGGCCCCTCAACATGGACATTAAATTATATGACAATTAAAAAAAAAGTGAACTGAAATGAATGATAAACCGCATTTGTTCTAAATAAATATAAGTTCCGAAGAAGACACTTGTCTGATTTTTTTCTCAAATTTACTGACTGTAAGAATACACACTACAAAGATAATTGGAACTGGCAAGTCATACATCACAGTTATGCATCACACTACAAAAGTCCTTCTTCCCGCACTTAGCATCTGCAAAAACTTTAACTAACTCATCAAACTGTATCATCCAGTAGGCACAGAACATTTAGGGGTTGATTTATTAAAGTCAAATTTACTGTGCACTTTTGAAAGTGCAGTTGCTCCAGAGCTTAGTAAATGAGGGAGAGCTCTGCTGGCTTCCATCATCCAATCATGTATAAGCAAAAATGCTGTTTATTTATTTTCCTTGCATTTGATTGGCTGTCCTTTGTAAAGTGAAGCTTTACCTCAATTACTAGTCTCTGGAGCAACTGCACTTTCAAAAGTACATGGTCTATATGCCTTTAGTAAATCAACCCCTTAGTCTTTCACGGGTCATTGTTGTTCTCAGATAGGTCTTTATCAGTGCCAATTTGCTGAGTGACCTTTCTCCCAAACAACTAGTGACTATCATACTCAAATATTTTCTAAAAGCTACAATAATACCTGGAAAGGTATCAGAAAGCCCTTTATCATGTAAAAAAAACTGCCTGTTGAGATGGAGACAGACATGCCCGGAGCTTGGCAAAGGCTGCAAACTGGACAATTTCCTCAACTAACACACTACTGAAGTCTTGGGGGAAAATACATTTCATTTTTTTATAAAGAAAGTCTGGGGCCCCCTCTGGCAGGGGGGCCCAGGGCAATTGCCTTTTGCCCCCTAAAAGAATCTGAAACTGCCTTCAGTTCTGGTTGATTGGCCTCTCATCTGAAAGTGTCTGGATAGTTCCCGGTCTAGTGCCACTTTCCAGCACCAGGGCACCAAAGATCTTTTTAACTGTCTGGAAAGAGGGCATTCTAAACACCACTGTATGGGGCATTTTTCTCACTTAGCAGGAGTTTTCTGAGACCTGAAAATTACTTCAAGGGTTCATTTTGGTAAAAAGGTTGAGAAAACCTGCATTAGGGCAAACACATGTAATGCTGGTCTTTGTCTGTGGTGCCGTCAGCAAGAAAAAAATGGCAGTGCAGTCGTCTCCAAATTTAATGGTGCTCTATAAAATCTTTCAAGGGACTTCTAAACCTTTCAGATTAGCCTTTTTAAAAAAAAAATATATAAAGAGGATCCTTTACTGCAAGAGTGGTGAGGATGTGGAATTCTCTTCAACGGGCGGTGGTTTCAGTGGGGAGCATCGATAATTTAAAAAGCCTATTAGATAAGCACCTCAACGACCACAACATACAGGGATATGCAATGTAATACTGACATAAAATCACACACATAGGTCGGACTTGATGGACTTGTGTCTTTTTTTGGCCTCGCCTACTATGTAACTCTATCTATCTATCTATCTATCTATCTATCTATCTATCTATCTATCTATCTATCTATCTATCTATCTATCTATCTATCTACTGATTACTGCTAATACTACCGTTGTTATTACTAAAATGTTGTATATAGTCCCTTATCATCCCCTCCAAGAGCTTGCATACTATTAATGTTAGGCTAACTGGTCTGTAATTCCCAGGGATATATCTTGGCCCTTTTTTAAATATTGGTGCTACATTGGCTTTTCTACAATCTGGTACCATACCAGTCAGCAGACTGTTCGTAAAAATTGGGAACAATGGTCTGGCAATTATTTTGCTGAATTCTTTAACCACTTGCCGACCGGGCCATAGCCGAAAGATGGGCATCCATGGACACCCTCCCAGAATCTCCTGGGAATATCCTCGACCGCCGGGTTGGGAGGACCCGGTGCATCACGGACCAAGGTAAATGGCCGATGACAGCGGCCGTTTACCATGTGACCACTCTGTGAAATGACAGAGCAAATCACTTGTAAACAAACTGGTGTTGTGAATGGTTCCTCTCTCCCCTCCTTGTACCAATCGGTACAGTGGAGAGGGGAGAGATTGGGTGCAGCAGCGCTGTAAGCTGGATGTGTACTGCCCATAGCACTGATCTGTGCCCATTCCAGCACTCATCCATCCATCCCAGCAATACTCATCCATCCCAGCAATACTCCTCCAGCCATCCCAGCAATATTCACCCATCCCAGCAATACTCATCCATCCATATATTTATATTTATATTTATATATATATATATATATATATATATATATATATATATATATATAGTATGACTTATTCTGCTCAGCAAATAAGACGTTTGTAACAGTTATCTGGAGCTTTTTATGGTCCCCAGCTAATACACTAACTCTTATCCCTTAAAAATTATAATTTAAAATTATTTTATATTTGTATTGGCTAAAATTACATGACAATACATATGTTGCAAAAGTTATCAAAAATACAGAAAACAAAATTTGATAAAATGACCAATATTGGTCACACATGGTACATTATGTATAAGCAATCTTCCTTAGATCTACCAACAACAATGCAGGAACCTCCCTGACACAGATTGAATAAATTGTTTAAGTATGTCTTCAAGTAACACCTTTTTTTGGTGGCCACAGATTGCTTTGTTTTTATTACCTGATCAATGTGTGATTCAATCAAAATGATCCAAAACCAATTAATTAGCTTTAACTTCCCTATTGATTTGACTTGACTTACAGTGCCTTTAAAACCTATTCCCACCCTTGAAATTTTCCACATTTTGTCATGTTACAACCAAAAAGTAAATCTATTTTATTGGGATTTTATGTGATAGACCAACACAAAGTGGCACATAATGTAAAGTAGATTAAAATAATATTTTACAAATAAATTTGTGAAATTGTGGCCTGCATTTGTATTCAGCCCCCTTTACTTTGACACCCCTAACTAAAATCTAGTGGAATCAATTGCCTTCAGAAGTCACCTAATTAGTAAATAGAGTCCACCTGTGTGTAATTTAATCTCAGTATAAATACAGCTGTTCTGTGAAGCCCCCAGAGGTTTGTGAGAGCACCTTAGTGAACAAGCAGCATCATGAAGGCCATGGAACACACTAGACAGGCCAGGGATAAAGTTGTGGAGAAGCAGGGTTAGGTTCTAAAAAAAAAAAATAACCCAAGCTTTGAACATCTCATGAAGCACTGTTCAATCCATCATCTGAAAATGGAAAGAGTATGGCACAACTACAAACATACCAAGACATGACTGTCCACCTAAACTGACAGGCCAGGCAAGGAGAGCAATAATCAGAAAAGCAGCCAAGAGGCCCATGGTAACTCTGAAGGAGCTGCCGAGATCCACAGCTCAGGTGGGAGAATCTGTCCACAGGACAACTATTAGTCATGCACTCCACAAATCTTGCCTTTATGGAGGCGAGGCAAGAAGAAAGCCATTGTTAAAAGAAAGCCATAAGAAGTCCCATTTTCAGCTTGCGAGAAACAATGTGGGGGACACAGCAAACATGTGTAAGAAGGTGCTCTGGTCATATGAGACCAAAATTTAATTTTTTGGCCTAACAGCAAAATGCTATGTGTGGTGGAAAACTAACACTGCACATCACCCTGAACACACCGTCCCCACCGTGAAACATGGTGGTGGCAGCGACATGTTGCAAGGATGCTTTTCTTCAGCAGGGACAGGAAAGCTGGTCAGATTTGATGGGAAGATGGATGGAGCCAAATACAGGGCAATCTCAGAAGAAAACCCGTTAGAGTCTGCAAAAGACTTGAGACTGGGGCGGAGGTTCACCCTTCAGCAGGACACTGACCCTAAACATACAGCCCGAGCTACAATGGAATGTAGATTAAATCATATTCATGTGCTAGAATGGCCCTGTCAAAGTCCAGACCTAAATCCAATTGAGAATCTGTGGCAAGACTTGAAATTTGCTGTTCACAGACGCTCGCCATCCAATATGACAGAGCTTGAGCTATTTTGCAAGGAAGAATAGGCATACATTTTACTCTATAGATGTGCAAAGCTGGTAGAGACATACCCAAAAAGACCTGCAGCTGTAATTGCAGCGAAAGGTGGTTCTACAAAGTATTGACTCAGAGGAGCTGAATACAAATGCACGCCACACTTTTCACATATTTATTTTTTTAAAATAATTGAAAACCATTTATCATTTTCCTTCCACTTCACAATAATGTGCCACTTTGTATTGGTCTATCACATAAAATCCAAATAAAATACAGTCACGTTTTTGGTTGTAACATGACAAAATGTGGAAAATTTCAAAGGGAAGGAATACTTTTTCAAGGCAGATCAGATTTGATCAAACTGGTCAATTGTCCAAGGCAGAAAATTACTGATCATTTTGCATTGATTGGCAGTGCTGAGATACTTTGTTTATGAAACCATCATATTTCCATCAATCAGATTAATGGATTACATGGTGGAAACAGAGATGCTTTCGATTATAAGTTATGATTGCTTCTTTACTATCATTCTAAGTTCACTTCTCCATGTGTGACATATTGATTGAATGGGTTGCTGATATAGATCAGTTATTTCTATCAGAAAATATTGGCCAGATAAGAAATCGAACATTTACCGAAGCATGTATGGTGGCCATTAGTAGATCTAAAGACTATTCTACAGACATTATACAAGCAGATTGTCAAATGTGTGGCCAGTTAAAGTCCACTAAACCTGATGCAGGTTGAACTGAAGCAAACACTTGTTTTTCTTCTGGTAAGAGGGGATATACCTGCTAAGGTTTTTGGAATGCTTTAGCTTAGGTTTAGACACATGGCAAGGTTGCCACGCCTCTGAAATTGATCTGCAGTTAGATTGCTTTTCAAAAGCATTTCACAGGTGAAGAGAAAATGATTTGTCACCACCTCACCATCTGTTATAATCGTGTAAACGCTGCACCACCGTGCTGCAAGTACATGCATTACATCTGGTTGCAGGGGCAGTTACTGTGTGGTTGGATTTGGCTGAATCAGTTGCATATGCCAGTGGTACTGCCTGGTGAACATGGCATGATCTTTTTTTCCATAGCATATGAACACCCTGTCTGCTGTCTTTACAGCTTAAAGTGTGTATGTGGGGGGGCTAAATGAGCCCAAAGAGCAAATCGATCCAACACTTTCCTCCAATGGGTTAATTTTCTCCTTTAGCATGAGTTTTAGGTGTACCAGTCCTTTAACAAGTCTATGCATAATAACATTAAATAATAAAATATATTTTATGTAGCACAATATTTGTCAGATACCTTTTCTGTGCAAGCTGACTGCTCTCATGATTTCTCGGAGTAAAAACAGAACTCCCACTGAGAAGTTTGTCATATCTGTTGCCTTTAGAAAATTAATTTCTAGTTCGCCTAACTGCAAATGACATTTACTCTCTTTCATTTGCATCTCTACTTCTGTTCTGTATATACATTAAAGTATTGCAATTCTTAGAATGACACCAAGAGTCTTAGCGGCTGTTCTTCAGGGTATGAAATGTATAAATCCATATTGTTCATCAGAGATATTAGATTGTAGTGAGGGTCCATAAATAATTTTGTGAACAGACTATACTGTATGACATTTTTATTTAATTTCGATCATGTACTGTAAAGTTGATACAACCAATGTGCCCTCAAAAATGTCCAATATTTTTCTTGTTGTCACGAGGAAATAAACAGCTGTGTCTTTGGAAGGCTGGATCTGTGCATGTTTTTGGAACTGTTAGGCTACTACCTGATACATGCTTGCTATTGGTTCTTAGTATTGTCTCCAAGTCTGATACAATTCACCAAGCATAAATTCAGCCTTATAGGGCGTACACACGGTCGGACTTTGTTCGGACATTCCGACAACAAAATCCTAGGATTTTTTCCGACGGATGTTGGCTCAAACTTGTTTTGCCTACACACGGTCGCACAAAGTTGTCGGAATTTCCGATCGACAACCACGCGGTCACGTACACCACGTACGACGAGACTAGAAAAGGCCGGTTCAGAACCAAGAGCGGCACCCTTTGGGCTCCTTTTGCTAATCTCGTGTTAGTAAAAGTTTGGTGAGAGACGATTTGCGCTTTTTCAGACTCGTGGCTTTCAGATAGTTTTCTGCCGTTCAGTTTGTGCTTGTGGGTTTGTATCTGCTCTTCAGTGCGTGCAGCAAGTTCCGCGTGACTTTAGGTAATCATCGTATTCTTGTTCGTTCGTTACTGGTTTTCAGGTCGCTCTTCACAGGCCTTGCTGTTCTTCAGTGCGTTCTGTTACTTCGTTCTGAGCAGCTGACCGTTTTCTAGCCATGTTTCGTATGCGTACTCCTCGTACAGTTCGTGCTGTGCGGGGGCTTGGTGTTGGGGTCCTGACCTTGACACAAGTCCAGTCCATGAACAGGGTGAGGAGGAGTTCATGGACCAAGAATTGGTTGCTTCAGCGTGACCAGTTCTGTCATATGCCTTTGCTCCGTGAGATCCGTGAGAATAATCCTGATGATTTCAGGAACTTTCTCAGGATGACGGACCCCGTGTTTCACCGTTTGTTGGCTTCGCTGACCCCCTATATCAGCAGGCATGATACCTGCATGAGGCAAGCCATCACTCCGGAGCAGAGGCTCGTCGCTACCCTGCGGTATTTGGCCACAGGGAGAAGCCTGCAGGACCTCAAGTTCTCGACAGGCATCTCCCCCCAGGCTCTTCTTTGTGGACATTTACTGCTTGTGTTTGTTTTAGCTGACCCTGACAGAAATGTGTGGAGTCCAGAAAATGTCGTGATTGTGTAACCTTATACAAAGCACTGTTGGCTGTTATTTACTAAATGCAAAGACACTTTTCACTACAAGTGCACTTGCAACTGCACTGAAACTGCACTTGTAGTGCAAAGAGGATTTGCCCTTAGGAAATTACCCCCATTTTCTCATAAAACAACAATTACATCACCCCAAGAGTGTTGTAGCGTTGAGACAATAATCCACACATTCTTGATGAACAATCTTTTTAATACCTGCACAATCACATGTGCATTTACCAAAGGTTTTTCTCACAAACCAACATGTTTGTTGTATAACAATTTTTGTGGTGTCATTATCCAAAATCAAAATGTGCATTTTATAGAAAACAGGCCTGTGTAAAACCCACAAGAAAGACACAAATCTTGATCTTACAAAGTTCACATTTGGTAGAACTGGAAGGCAATATCAGACATGAGTATTTAGGAACTGTGTTTGATATTGCGTTCAGATGGGGGGAAATCACCCCAGGAAAAGCCAAATTTGGAAGATGCACACAAATTTCACAATGTCAACATGTGCTATCTGCCATCACGGGGGATCAAGGGACGTGTTTTGGGGGAGCAAGCCCTTCCTCACCGCTACTTTATTATTGAGGAAGGTGTTGCACCCCCAAAACGTGTCCATTGATCTCCCGTGATAGCAGATAGCACATGTTGACACACTGTGTGCATCCTCCAAATTTGGCTTTGGGAAAAATCACAAAAACATTTCGCACATTGTAGCACACAAAAGAAGAAAGTGATTTGGAGGGGTTTTAAACTCGCCCCAAAACATCAATGATGTTTTTATATTTTGGAATGACATCATTGATGTTTTGCTTGATGTTTTCCAATTGTAAATTACACCCCATGATCTCCCCGATCAGGATCTGGGCACTTTCGGATGTGAAAGGATCTTCATCCACAACCTCACGATCACCTAAAAAGAGAGGAACCCCAAAATAAATTAGGTTTGCAAAAAAATGCCGCCATCCATCTCTTATCTGAGCCTGTGGTCGCAGACACTCACCTGTTGTGGTGACTAGTTCCACCACGTCTTCTTCCTCCTGCTCAGCTTGTGTTGGGGGGATTTCCCCTTCTTCCAGAGGGGGGGGGCTCTGGTCTCCTCAGATGAGGGGTGTCCTCCGAGTCTTTTCTCCCCTATGTAAAACAAAAATGGTATAATTAGCACACAGATATTTAATGGCAGAACTAGAAAGATGAAACATTGCTTGGAAGTGGGGTACAATGATCTATTTTAGCAGAGTTCCAAGATGTAGAATTTTGAGTGTCCTTTGTCAAGCTTCAATACTTTACCTGTTCTGTACAAGCTTCACAGATGGAGACCCCCCTATAGTATACACTGGAGCACCTGTGTGGCCCCCCTAATAAAAATGGTGTTCTGGGGTCCCACACTAGTGCTCCAGTGTCCAGATGTGAAAACAGCTGCTGAGTGTCCTCTCCTTACACACAATCTAGTTTGCATTTCATTCTAGTAACAAAGCCATCTACACAACCCAATTCTTTGAAGACAAGTATAGGGCGTCAAAATGGTGGCCAAATGCATATGGCCTAAACAATGTTATTTTATCGTCCGAAATAAAAATGTGTGATCCGAACGAATAATGTGTCCATGAACATGAAAGTTGCCATTTTAAACTGTACAACAGTTCCTAAAAGCACATGGAGCAGCACGAACGTAATAAACACAAAAAGAATAGGAACACAGCACAAATACTTACTTTTTTGCAGCACTCTCCGGATCTTTCTGTACTGCTCATGTTCTCGTAGATTGAGGTCCGACCACTGCTTCCTGAGCTGATCTTTCGATCGTCGTACCCCGAATTTCCGGTGCAGACTCCTGACCACTTTCGCCATGATCTAGGCCTTTCGGACATTGTGGTTGGGGTAAGGCCCATACTTTCCATCATAGTCAACCTTCTTCAGGATGTCCACCATCTCCAACATCTTCCCAAAGGACATATTTGAGTCCTTTAATCTCCTTTTGGATCGGGACATTTCAGGCTCCGGCCTTTCCTCCCCCTCCTCCTCCTCGTTGCTGTAATTAGCAGGATCCTGCTGTCTATCCGCCATGTGCTCTTCCCCCACTGCGCCGAATAAAAAGGGGCGGGGAATAGACTAGAAAGAACGTCAGGGGCGGGCGGAGTTATACGCATGCGCAGTTGTATTTAAATCGTAACGCGCGCATCTTACGTACGATCTGTGAGCGGAGGAAGGAGCATCGGAGATGCCGATCGTGCTAACGAAGGTAGGATCTAAACTTGCGCCTATACTGCTTCGAAATAGAAGCCCATATTGTAACAAGATTAGGGGAGTTTGGCCTGACATTAGGGTTTGTCTTGTGTTGTGTCTTGCAGAGAAAATGGATGGGTTCAACGACCACAATTTCCTGCCCCTGTTCATAGACAAGTACAGGGAGCTGCCCTGTCTGTGGCAAATGAGACACCCACATTATAATCACAAACAGAAGAGGCAGGCAGCGCTGGAGAAACTGCTGGAGTTGGTGAAGCCGGTGGTCCCCACAGCAACCATCCCTTATTTAAAAGCAAAAATTGGTGGCCTGAGGAGCACTTATCTTAGGGAGTGCAAGAAGGTCACGGATTCCCAGAGGTCCGGAGCTGCAGCAGATGACGTTTATGTCCCCAGGCTGTGGTATTATGAGAGACTGCGATTTCTGTCAGACCACACTGAAGTCAGGGAATCCCTCTCCACTCTTCCTTCCACTCTTCCTTCCATCCCAGCTGAGGCTTCTGATGTCCAACCTGGGCCTTCCAGCCAGGAAGAAGTGGAGGAGCCCAGCTGGAGTCAGGTATAGCATTCTTCTACAGATTTCTGGGCAATAAATAAATGATGTTTACTAGATGTTAGTATTGATCACTAATTGCTGATTAAAAAAAGTGTTTTACATATCAATAGACAGTAGTGGGCACCCAAAATTGGGACAAGAATGCAAAATGCTGGGCTCAGAATGATAGTCTGTTATATTTGTTAACATTCAATTTGCAGCAGTCAGGAGGTGAAAATTGTGTGTGATTGATGGAAAAAATACTAAAACTATGTCCCTTTTTCATACACAGGAAGACCTCAGCCAGGAGGAGGCTGTGGAATGTGGCAGTCAGGAGGAGGCGGGGATTAGTGTCAGCCAGGAGGAGGCGGGGATTAGTGGCAGCCAGGAGGAGGCGGAGCTAAGTGGCAGCCAAGAGAAGCCTGGGACCAGTCGCAGCCTGACTGAGTCTCAGGTTCCTCCCTTCCGCCTGCCACATAAACGAGCCAGGAAGATAACTCCCAGTCCTGTGCAGGATTCAGCATACAGGCTGATCCAGGAGGCTTCGGCGTCCCTCAGAGCCTTCCCCGGTCCTGAAGAGGCCTTTGCCTGCATGGCTGCCACCAAATTGCTGGGCATGCAGGAGGGCCAACGCAAGATCTCTGAGGACCTGATTTATAAAGTCCTACGTAAGGGGGAGAGTGGGGAACTGACACACAAGACGGATGTCATTGAGATCGACGATCCTCCTCCTCCTCCTGCTGCCACAACTCCACCACCACAGCCAAAGCCTGGAAGGAAGCGTGGAAGGAAGACCTGAGAGTGATGACCCTGGGTTCAGTCTGGTCTGACAGAAGCTGCAGTCTCTCGTATGACCACAGCCTGGGGACACAGATGTCATCTGCTGCTTTCCAGATCTCTGGGACTTCTGGACCAGACTGTCCTCCCTTAGATATGGACTCCTCAGGCCACTAATTTTGCTTTTAAATAATTGATGTCTGCCCTGGGGGTCCAAGGCTTCGCCCACTTCTGCAGTTTCTCCAGCGTTGCCTCCCTCTTTGTTTTTTTATAGTTGTGAGCCCTTAATAAAATTTTTTCGGTAAATTCTACTCTCCTGTGTGTGTTTTCATCCAAAAAGGACAGTTTGTTGGTGACGATTCAGGTACATTTCTAAAAACATAAAATGTGAAATTAACAAGGGACAACAGCACCAAACAATCTCCTACAGATTAAATAGAACAACATATCAACAGGGCCGGATTAACATAGGGGCTGATGGAGCTGCAGCTCCAGGCCCCTGCCTTAAAATCGGCCCTCACAGCCAGCAGTATAAGCCTGATTTCTCATGTCCATAAACTTCTCTGGGACAGGAGAAGCTGTGTGTAAATGTAGGGGTGTCTGGCTGCATCTGTGTTGGCTCACTGTGGTTATTACAGTGTCACAGTGCACAGTTCCCCCCCTACACAAATGGCTCTGCCTTCCCCCTCCCCTCTCTCCTCTCTCTGTGTGCAGTGAAGGAGCCGTGTGGGCTGGGAAACAGAGCAACTGCAGCCGGCAGATAGAAGGTGAACACATATCTGAGTGATGAGCTTCTGACCATCCAAGTGTGAGCTCAGTGACTGGACTCTTATCTCCCTTCTCTCCCCCTCTTTTACCTTTATCTTCAGCAATGGCTGTTATAACTGCAGTCAATGTGTAGACTCGGCTCCTTGTGCTTTTAGGTGGGTTCACACTGCTTTGCTGTGTTTTGGCCCATTGCTGGTGTATCCGCAGTTTTCCTGCGTTTTACCCACAGTCCTATTGATTTCTAAACTGCAGATACACAAGCAGTGCGCCCAAACTGCAGCAAACCAGTGTGAGCCCAAAGGCTGTACACACCCCCCTCTATAGAACTTGGTCTGATCAATACTCCTGGCATTCATTTTACACACAACCATACCATCCCAGATTAGGAGGGGTGGGGGCTCCAGGGATTTCTTTGACTATGCAGGCCCTGTCCCTTCTACCCATCCTGGAAGAGTCCTGGAGGGAGTGGCAGGCTGCTGGTGGCAAGTGACACGCTGTATCAGGTGACAGGTTGTCAGTGGCAAGTGGCACACTGTATCTGGTGGCAGGCTGCTAGTGGCAAGTGGCACACTATCTGATGGAAGGCTGCTGGTGGTAAGTGACACACTGTATCTGGTGGTAGGCTGTGGTTGGCAAGTGGCACACTGTATCTGGTGGCAGGCTGCTGGTGGAAAGTGGCACACTGTATCTGGTGGCAGGCTGTGGTTGGCAAGTGACACGCTGTATCTGGTGACAGGCTGTCAGTGGCAAGTGGCACACTGTATCTGGTGAAAGGCTGCTGGTGGCAAGTGGCACACTATCTGATGGAAGGCTGCTGGTGGTAAGTGACACACTGTATCTGGTGGTTGGCAAGTGGCACACTGTATCTGGTGGCAGGCTGCTAGTGGCAAGTGGCACACTGTATCTGGTGAAAGGCTGCTGGTGGCAAGTGGCACACTATCTGATGGAAGGCTGCTGGTGGTAAGTGACACACTGTATCTGGTGGTTGGCAAGTGGCACACTGTATCTGGTGGCAGGCTGCTGGTTTCAAGTGGCACACTATCTGGTGGCAAGCGGCACACTGTATCTGGTGGTAGGCTGTGGTTGGCAAGTGGCACACTGTATCTGGTGGCAGGCTGCTGGTGGCAAGTGGCATACTGTATCTGGTGGCATGCTGCTGGTGGCAAGTGGCACACTATCTGGTGGAAGGCTGCTGGTGGTAAGTGACACACAGTATCTGGTGGTAGGCTATGGTTGGCAAGTGGCACACTGTATCTGGTGGCAGGCTGCTGGTGGCAAGTGGCACACTATCTGGTGGCAAGTGGCACACTGTATCTGGGGTCAGGCTGCTGGTGGCAAGTGACACGCTGTATCTGGTGACAGGCTGTCAGTGGCAAGTGGCACACTGTATCTGGTGGCAGACTGCTAGTGGCAAGTGGCACACTGTATCTGGTGGCAGGCTGCTGGTGGAAAGTGGCACACTATCTGGTGGAAGGCTGCTGGTGGTAAGTGACACACTGTATCTGGTGGTAGGCTGTGGTTGGCAAGTGGCACACTGTATCTGGTGGCAGGCTGCTGGTGGCAAGTGGCACACTATCTGGTGGCAAGTGGCACACTGTATCTTGTGGCAGGCTGCTGGTGGCAAGTGGCACACTGTATCTGGTGGCAGGCTGCTGGTGGCAAGTGGCACACTATCTGGTGGAAGGCTGCTGGTGGTAAGTGACACACTGTATCTGGTGGTAGGCTGTGGTTGGCAAGTGGCACACTGTATCTGGTGGCAGGCTGCTGGTTTCAAGTGGCACACTATCTGGTGGCAAGTGGCACACTGTATCTGGTGGTAGGCTGTGGTTGGCAAGTGGCACACTGTATCTGGTGGCAGGCTGCTGGTGGCAAGTGGCATACTGTATCTGGTGGCAGGCTGCTGGTGGCAAGTGGCACACTATCTGGTGGAAGGCTGCTGGTGGTAAGTGACACACTGTATCTGGTGGTAGGCTGTGGTTGGCAAGTGGCACACTGTATCTGGTGGCAGGCTGCTGGTGGCAAGTGGCACACTATCTGGTGGCAAGTGGCACACTGTATCTGGGGTCAGGCTGCTGGTGGCAAGTGACACGCTGTATCTGGTGACAGGCTGTCAGTGGCAAGTGGCACACTGTATCTGATGGCAGGCTGCTAGTGGCAAGTGGCACACTGTATCTGGTGGCAGGCTGCTGGTGGCAAGTGGCACAGTATCTGGTGGAAGGCTGCTGGTGGTAAGTGACACACTGTATCTGGTGGTAGGCTGTGGTTGGCAAGTGGCACACTGTATCTGGTGGCAGGCTGCTGGTGGCAAGTGGCACACTGTATCTGGTGGCAAGTGGCACACTGTATCTGGTGGCAGGCTGCTGGTGGCAAGTGGCACACTGTATCTTGTGGCAGGCTGCTGGTGGCAAGTGGCACACTATCTGGTGGAAGGCTGCTGGTGGTAAGTGACACACTGTATCTGGTGGTAGGCTGTGGTTGGCAAGTGGCACACTGTATCTGGTGGCAGGCTGCTGGAGGCAAGTGGCACACTGTATCTGGTGGCAGGCTGTGGTTGGCAAGTGGCACAATGTATCTGGTGGCAGGCTGCTGGTGGCAAGTGGCACACTGTATCTGGTGGCAGGCTGCTGGTGGCAAGTGGCACACTGTATCTGATGGCAGGCTGCTGGTGGCAAGTGGCACACTATCTGGTGGAAGGCTACTGGTGGTAAGTGACACACTGTATCTGGTGGTAGGCTGTGGTTGGTAAGTGGCACAATGTATCTGATGGAAGGCTGCTGGTGGCAAGTGGCACACTGTATCTGGTGGCAGGGAGCTGGTGGCAAGTGGCACACTGTATCTGGTGGCAAGTGGCACAATGTATCTGGTGGCAGGCTGCTGGTGGCAAGTGGCACACTGTATCTGGTGGCAAGTGGCACAATGTATCTGGTGACAGGCTGCTGGTGGCAAGTGACACACTGTATCTGGTGGCAGGCTGCTGGTGACAAGTGGCACACTGTATCTGGTGGCAAGTGGCACAATGTATCTGGTGGCAAGTGGCACACTGTATCTAGTGGCAGGCTGCTGGTGGCAAGTGGCACACTGTATCTGGTGACAGGCTGTCGGTAGCAAGTGGCACACTGTATCTGGTGACAGGCTGTGGTTGGCAAGTGGCGCACTGTATCTGGTGAAAGGCTGCTGGTGGCAAGTGGCACACTGTATCTGGTGGCATGCTGCTGGTGGCAAGTGGCCCACTGTATCTGGTGGCAGGCTGCTGGTGGCAATTGGCACATTGTATCTGGTGGCAGGCTGCTGGTGGCAAGTGGCACACTGTATCTGTGGCAGGCTGTGGGTAGCAAGTGCCACACTGTATCTGGTTGCAAGTGGCACACTGTATCTGGTGGCAAGTGGCACACTGTATCTGGTGGCAGGCTGCTGGTGGCAAGTGACATGCTGCATCTAGCGGCAGGCAACTGTGGAAAGTGATACGCTACATCTGGTGGCAGGCTATGGGTGGCAAGTGACAAGCTGCATCTGGTGGCAAGTGACAAGCTCAGGTCCCACTGATTCTGCATCATGGTGAGTTGAACTATTTCACTATATATTACAATGTAGTAACTGAAATAATGGAATTTGATCATCCTGACACCATATCAAGCATGGTGTCAGGATGATTGATTTTATGTACTAACACCAGCCATTTGCCTGACAAATCACCTCCACCGCCAATTTCCCCGCCAACCTTGAGACTACATCCCCCACCCTCATCTTTTTTTGGGAAGAGGGGGTTGTCTCTGAATGACAGTTTGGAAATGTGGTCTCCCTATGTTGCTGCTGGTGAGAGACCGCATAGCAGGTGGTATTGGTGGTGTTGCTGCTGCTCAGAGGCTGCATGGCTGATATTACTGGTGAGAATTTATTTAATTTGTTTTAGCGAAAAATTGTTTGCATTTTCATTTTGTTTCCATAAAAAGGCCCACCAAAATCCTCAGCACCAGGCCCATGATGCTCTTAATCTGGCCCTGCATATCAATGGTGTTGTGGGAACTTGTCACAAAAAACACACAAACATTTTTGGGAGTACAAATCAAAATCACCAAAAAAAAAATTAAAAAAGAGAAACACAAAAAAAGAATCTACATTAAAGTAAAAAAAAAAAATATGTTGTCAGATGTGAGAAATCAAAATATATTGAGGGAATCCCGATAAATAGTAACGAAATAAGTTTGTGAGAAGTGTGTGTGAATATGAGCATCAAAACTACTTAATTCTTGTCACATTATAAAGAAGAAGAGAGTGCGCTGTATTAAACCATTTTGAACATTGCAGCGTGACGAAAGTGCTGTATCCATTCCGAACGCTACGTTTACCAGAACGAGCTGTCCCGTGTCGGAATTTCTTCTGAGCATGCGTGGCACTTTGTGCGTCGGAACAGGCCACACACGGTCAGAATTGACGCGATCGGATTTTGTTGTCGGAAAATTTTATCTCCTGCTGTCCAACTTTGTGTGTCGGAAAATCCGATGGAAAATGTCCGATGGCGCCCACACAGGGTCGGAATTTCCGACAACACGCTCCGATCGGACATTGTCCATCGGAAAATCCGACCGTGTGTACGGGGCATTAGACATTGGCAAGCACTTTGAAGGTACCTAGTGGTACTAAAATTTGAATAAAAGAAAAATTGTTTTAAGTATATAATCTCAACTCAGAAAAGACTCTTCTATTGCTCTCGGCCTCCTCCAAATTATTATTTATTTATTTTTTTTGCTGCTGTGATCTGACTTCCAATTAGAAGGTAGATACATTCATTCTCCATGGCCTCACTGTATGTAGGAACATAGCTTCTTGCTCGCTCCTGAGATGGACTATGAGATTTATAGTGTGCATATAGAGCACTGAACACTGCATAGTTTAGATGACAGCTTCAGCGACAGGGAGGAAGCTCAGCTGTATTGAAGACAGAGTGTCCATATGGAAACTCTGAGCCCGGTGTGCTCCCATACTCAGTGAATGCCCTAGATTCATGTACCTGTCTACAGCATGTTCATGAATCTGTCACCTGCACCAACATTTGTTGTGTGGAGGCACGTTGAATTGTCTTAAGCTGGCCATAGGTGGATCTAACTTCATCCGATTTAGCAGGGACAGGCAACATTTTGATATATCTATAACCAGTCCCATTTGTGAGAAGTCAATCTAATGATCGACTTTTCATGAGCTGGCTTGTTGGAAAATTTTTGTTCATCGGGGCTGCAGCCAATTGGCTGCAGCACTGATTAGTGTGCTCTGACAGCTGAGGAGGTAGATCAGGGAATCCCTGTAGCTCTGGAGTAGGGATGAGCCGAACACCCCCCTGTTCGGTTCGCACCAGAACATGCGAACAGGAAAAAAGTTCGTTCGAACATGCGAACACCGTTAAAGTCTATGGGACACGAACATGAATAATCAAAAGTGCTAATTTTCAAGGCTTATATGCAAGTTATTGTCATAAAAAGTGTTTGGGGACCTGGGTCCTGCCCCAGGGGACATGGATCAATGCAAAAAAAAGTTTTAAAAACGGCCGTTTTTTCAGGAGCAGTGATTTTAATAATGCTTAAAGTCAAACAATAAAAGTGTAATATCCCTTTAAATTTCGTACCTGGGGGGTGTCTATAGTATGCCTGTAAAGGGGCGCATGTTTCCTGTGTTTAGAACAGTCTGACAGCAAAATGACATTTTGAAGGAAAAAACTCATTTAAAACTACCCGCGGCTATTGCATTGCCGACAATACACATAGAAGTTCATTGATAAAAACGGCATGGGAATTCCCCAAAGGGGAACCCCGAACCAAAATTTAAAAAAAAAAATGACGTGGGAGTCCTCCTAAATTCCATACCAGGCCCTTCAGGTCTGGTATGGATATTAAGGGGAACCCCGGCCAAAATTAAAAAAAAAAAAATGACGTGGGGTTCCCCCTAAATTCCATACCAGACCCTTCAGGTCTGGTATGGATTTTAAGGGGAACCCCGCGCCAAAAAAAAAAAAAAAAACGGCGTGGGGTCCCCCCAAAAATCCATACCAGACCCTTATCCGAGCACGCAACCTGGCAGGCCGCAGGAAAAGAGGGGGGGACGAGAGTGCGGCCCCCCCTCCCTCCTGAACCGTACCAGGCCACATGCCCTCAACATTGGGAGGGTGCTTTGGGGTAGCCCCCCAAAACACCTTGTCCCCATGTTGATGAGGACAAGGGCCTCATCCCCACAACCCTGGCCGGTGGTTGTGGGGGTCTGCGGGCGGGGGGCTTATCGGAATCTGGAAGCCCCCTTTAACAAGGTGACCCCCAGATCCCGGCCCCCCCCCTGTGTGAAATGGTAAGGGGGTACATAAGTACCCCTACCATTTCACGAAAAAAGTGTCAAAAATGTTAAAAATGACAAGAGACAGTTTTTGACAATTCCTTTATTTAAATGCTTCTTCTTTCTTCTATCTTCCTTCATCTTCTGGTTCTTCTGGCTCTTCTGGTTCTTCTGGTTCTTCCTCCGGCGTTCTCGTCCAGCATCTCCTCCGCGGCGTCTTCTGTCTTCTTCTCCTCGGGCCGCTCCGCACCCATGGCATGGGGGGAGGCTCCCGCTCTTCTCTTCTTCTCTTCTTCTTTTCTTCTTTTCTTCTTTTCTTCTCTTCTTCTCTTCTTCTTCATTTTCTTCTCCGGGCCGCTCCGCAATCCATGCTGGCATGGAGGGAGGCTCCCGCTGTGTGACGGCGCTCCTCGTCTGACAGTTCTTAAATAACGGGGGGGCGGGGCCACCCGGTGACCCCGCCCCCCTCTGACGCACGGTGACTTGACGGGACTTCCCTGTGACGTCACGGGGAATGCCACAGGGAAGTCCCGTCAAGTCACCGTGCGTCAGAGGGGGGCGGGGTCACCGGGTGGCCCCACCCCCCGTTATTTAAGAACTGTCAGACGAGGAGCGCCGTCACACAGCGGGAGCCTCCCTCCATGCCAGCATGGATTGCGGAGCGGCCCGGAGAAGAAAATGAAGAAGAAGAGAAGAAAAGAAGAAAAGAAGAAAAGAAGAAGAGAAGAAGAGAAGAGCGGGAGCCTCCCCACCATGCCATGGGTGCGGAGCGGCCCGAGGAGAAGAAGACAGAAGACGCCGCGGAGGAGATGCTGGACGAGAACGCCGGAGGAAGAACCAGAAGAACCAGAAGAGCCAGAAGAACCAGAAGATGAAGGAAGATAGAAGAAAGAAGAAGCATTTAAATAAAGGAATTGTCAAAAACTGTCTCTTGTCATTTTTAACATTTTTGACACTTTTTTCGTGAAATGGTAGGGGTACTTATGTACCCCCTTACCATTTCACACAGGGGGGGGCCGGGATCTGGGGGTCACCTTGTTAAAGGGGGCTTCCAGATTCCGATAAGCCCCCCGCCCGCAGACCCCCACAACCACCGGCCAGGGTTGTGGGGATGAGGCCCTTGTCCTCATCAACATGGGGACAAGGTGTTTTGGGGGGCTACCCCAAAGCACCCTCCCAATGTTGAGGGCATGTGGCCTGGTACGGTTCAGGAGGGAGGGGGGCCGCACTCTCGTCCCCCCCTCTTTTCCTGCGGCCTGCCAGGTTGCGTGCTCGGATAAGGGTCTGGTATGGATTTTTGGGGGGACCCCACGCCGTTTTTTTTTTTTTTTTTGGCGCGGGGTTCCCCTTAAAATCCATACCAGACCTGAAGGGTCTGGTATGGAATTTAGGGGGAACCCCACGTCATTTTTTTTTTTTAATTTTGGCCGGGGTTCCCCTTAATATCCATACCAGACCTGAAGGGCCTGGTATGGAATTTAGGGGGACCCCCACGTCATTTTTTTTTTTTAATTTTGGTTCGGGGTTCCCCTTTGGGGAATTCCCATGCCGTTTTTATCAATGAACTTCTATGTGTATTGTCGGCAATGCAATAGCCGCAGGTAGTTTTAAATGAGTTTTTTCCTTCAAAATGTCATTTTGCTGTCAGACTGTTCTAAACACAGGAAACATGCGCCCCTTTACAGGCACACTATAGACACCCCCCAGGTACGAAATTTAAAGGGATATTACACTTTTATTGATTGACTTTAAGTATTATTAAAATCACTGCTCCTGAAAAAACGGCAGTTTTTAAAACTTTTTTTTGCATTGATCCATGTCCCCTGGGGCAGGACCCAGGTCCCCAAACACTTTTTATGACAATAACTTGCATATTAGCCTTTAAAATTAGCACTTTTGATTTCTCCCATAGACTTTTAAAGGGTGTTCCGCGGCATTCGAATTTGCCGCGAACACCCCAAATTGTTCGCTGTTCGGTGAACTTGCGAACAGCCAATGTTCGAGTCGAACATGAGTTCGACTCGAACTCGAAGCTCATCCCTACTCTGGAGACCTGTAAATTATTTTAGATGTTCCTCTATGTCAGGGGTCTCCAAACTTTCTAAGCAAAGGGCTAGTTTACTGTCCTTCAGACTTTATGAGGGCTGGACTGTGGCCAGTGGGAATAGAAAAGGTCCCACTGTCAGTGGGAAAAAATAATGCCCTATTGTTTGTTTCTGTCAGAGTAATTGCACCCCATTATTGGTGTAAGGCTTTTAGCAGCATTTTTTGGCAGGAGAGCTTAGTGGCAGAAAAAAACCCTCTGCCAGCGTGTTCTGGAGCTGCAGCATTTTGGCAGAAAAAAAACTGACAGCTCCTAAACTCTCCTAAACTCTGCTAAACACCGGTGTGTTTAGTTTCTCTTTTTTCGAAAGCGGAGGCTGCCGGTGTCCTTAACAACAAGTGATTCAGCATAAAAGGAAAAAGGACCATCCAGTCCTGCAGGAACCACTTGTGGCAAATGAAACTGTCAGATCTGTAGGTAGCCCATGATGCTGGATCGTATCCCAGGACTGCAAGGGGTCCCCAGATCCCCCCTATGTAAATGAGTATAGGGTACATAGCCCTATACCCCTACTCATTCACCACAAAAAAGTGTACTGTAAAAGAAGACAGTTTTTGAAAAGTCCTTTATTTAAAAAACAAAAATAAAAAAGTCCCCTGGTGTAGATCCATCGTCAATTACGATGCCCGCCACAGAGCCGCCAGATGACATCACTGAGTGACCCCGCCTCCTATGATATTGTTAACCAGAGCATGCTGGGTTGATGACCTCACAAGGGGGCTGTAAAATGGTGGGAGCATTGGTCGGGAGTGAAGGTGTTTTCTTTTTTCTGGGTCAGTGGTGGTGGCAGACATCGTGATTGAGAATGGATCTACATCGGGGGACATTTTTTGTTTTTTAAATAAAGGACTTGTCAAAAACTTCCAGATTCTGATAAGCCCCCTGCCCACAGACCCCAACAACCACTGGCCGGGGGGGGGGGGAGAAGCCCTTGTCCCCATCAACATGGGCCCTTGTCCCCCTGCTCTAAAGCATCCCCCCATGTTGAGGGCATGTGGCCTGGTATGGTTCGGGGGGGCGCTCTCATCCACCCTTACCTTGCCATTTCCTTTGACATCCTCCTAACTCTCATCCACTCTCCTCCATTTAAGACTCATAAGATAAAGAAGATCTCCATAGTGCAGTAATTCAATAAAGTACATTTATTTATAGCAGTAAACTCACATTTAAAATTGGGAGGCGGAAATGGAAACTCTTACTCGAGATGCGGTCAGGGAGGCTGCAAGTTCAGAGGGGCGGTGAGCTGCTGCTCAATGAACAGCATATAGCCCGTAGGGGCTGGTGGTATGAGGGCATTCGAATAGGGGCAACAAAGGCCACACCGATGAACGGGTGGCCTGGGGGCGCCGGGCAGAGCAATACCCGAGACTGGGCAGCGGACCACACATAGAAAAAGCGAGGAGAGGCAAAATCAGCACCGTGTGCATGAAAAAGCAACTGGCATAAACAGATCCTGGCCAGTACACATCAGACAACCAAACATTGAATTGATATCATAAAAACATACATGAGTGGAACAATAATATAAATCAATACACCATACATTATACTGTTAAATTTGCTTCTAGATATCCTGATAAACCTACAGGGAAGAAAGGAGAAGGAAGTGGAGGAGAAGAAGAAATGTAGGGAAAGGGGGGGCAGGAGGCGGAGCCTAGCGGAGCAGACATGCATTGTTAGAGCTCCACACCGCTGAGGAGAGAAGAGAAGGACAAAGCGGAGCCTGCAGGCTCAAAAGGTATCCATTTGAACCTTTTTGCCCCAGGGAACAAACTGTGAAAGTTTGGGCAGGAGATATGGTACTGGGAGGAAACCGTGGCAGAAATAAAAATCACCTCACAAAGAGCTCACAGGCACTCACTGCAGCTGAAGCAGCTCCAGTCACCTCACAAGATACAGCATCAGGGCGCTCTCACAGACAGAAAATGTCACAGCAAGACTCTCCATTTGAGTCAGATACAGAACAAATCCTCTCACAAACTTCTCCACAAGCCTCTTCAGTATCCCCAGTAATATTATTACAATTTGAAAAGATGCTTCATAAGGCTTTAAAACAAACCTCAGACCAAATAACAAAAAGCCTAACCAAAGAAATAAGAGAGCTGGGAAACCGCACCGCAGCCTTAGAAATAAAAATGGATGAAATTGAAATTACAACCCAAGAAAATATAACAGAATTGGAACAATTAAAAAAAGAAAATTTAATACTTCAAACTAAGCTCGAAGATTACGAAAATAGAGCCAGACGTTCAAACTTGCGCATAAGGGGAATACCTGAAACTGTGACAGACCTGCAATCTACTATTACTGCTCTATTACAAGAACTAAAGCCAGATATCCCTATTGAACGTTTAGAACTGGGCAGAGTACACAGAGCCCTCACAGCCAAAAAGAAAGATGGACCCCCACGTGATATAATCACAAAATTTCATTATTACAGAACGAAAGAACAAATACTGATTGCTGCAAGAGAAAAAAAGGAACTTAATTTTCAAGGACACAATTATCAAATTTTTGCTGACCTATCCCAACTTACTAGTACTAAAAGACGATCCATGAAACCCCAACTAATGGAACTGCAACGCCACAACATTATGTATCAATGGGGCTTCCCCTTTTCAGTCAGATTTAACTACCAAGGTACAATTTACAGAAGCAGATCAGCAGATGAACTACAACAAACCCTTTTAAAATTAAATCTGACAGAACCCACAAGCAGCAACACTCCCACACGCAGAAGAATGGCGTCATCTTCACCTTCAGGCAGCACCCAGAAAATTTCAGAACAAAATGGGAATCATCATTCTCACAAAAGAGGCCGTTATGCCACATCATCCATGGACCAAGAAGATTCAATGGACTGACATCCTAATTCCTGATATCTCTTCATTTATTATACTAAGAGATGGTTCTCTATAAAAAAACTATATTTATAACTGAATGTAACTGCATTCTGATAGTCACACACTGTGTGGGATCATGTTACATTCCAGTTATATTTCTTATTACTTCTGATTCATATAGCCTTAGAATATATAAGTGAAATAAGGAAATTCTTGTTCAGTTATATATTATCAGGTAATAAAAATAGATTTATTACTTTTTAGGACAAATATGTTCAATAATCCAGAAGTAATGGAAGCTTTTTCTTTCTTTTCTTAAAATAAATATATTATTACCTAACTAGTTCCTAGAATTATGTTTTTGTTTATTCTAATCTGAAGCAATACAACCTCAATTTTATGAGTTAACATATCTAAACAGTTGCATATGAATAAAATATGTAATTGTTTACTCTAAAAGGGTTAAAATCCCAAAATAATTCAAACTATCTTCATCAATACCAAAGTTATTAACAGTACCTTTCTAACTGAATTATTTAGCCTAGGGCAAGACTAACCATATACAACCACCCTGGAATAAATAATTTCAACAAAAACTATATTCTGCACTCCAATTAATGAAACATCATTTTGATGTCTTTTGACATAGCACTTCTCTCCTGTAAGCGGAAGATCCGTGTACCCCCATTAGCCCTCCTCATTCTCCCAACCATATTATGTGGGAGTGTGACGAAGGCACTTATTCCCCTGAGAGAGATATTTATTCTCTTTCACGGGTAAATTGTGATTACTTGCAAAAAATAATTTATACAATGTATCATCTAATCTCATATGTTTTTTGTTTACTCTTTACTCCAGAATTCACTGGTTTCTTTTCTATCTATTCATCTCTTCAGTCCACACAGGTTGATCTGCGCAGTCAGCTCTGCATAACAAAAAGTAAGTCAAAACTATTTGATCTATTGCCATGGCACCACTGAATATACTTTCCCTGAATGTTCAGGGAATAAATGTCCCTCAAAAAAGGACCAAAGCCTTCCGTACTTTCCATAACAAGAAGGCTCACATAGTATGCCTCCAAGAAACACACTTCACCAAAGATTCTACTCCAAAATATATTTCTCCTTTTTATCAACAAATTTACACGGCTTCTGCCTGTACCAAGCAAAGGGGAACTCTAATTGCATTTCACCGATCCACACCATTCACCTTATCATCAGAAATTAAAGACCCAGAAGGTAGATACCTGATACTCATGGGTTATATAATGGATACAGCAATCACGGTGATTTCCTACTACGCTCCTAACAAACAACCTACACCATTCCTCTCACATATATTACAAGTGATTAATACACACAAAATAGGAACAGTGATAATGAGTGGGGATTCAAACCAGGTCCTCCTCCCATTTCTAGATAAATCACCTTTTACACCATCCAAAATAACCTCTAGATTACCTTTTTCTCAACTTCTTTCCAAATACAATCTGGTAGATTCATGGAGAGAAAGTAACCCAATGAAAAAGAAATTCACTTATTTCTCGCACCCTCATCAAACTTTCACCAGAATAGATCATATTTTTCTAACAATAGGAATGATACCAGAAATTATTGCATCAGATATAATTCCGATTCCGTGGTCTGACCATAATGCAGTATACACTACTATAGCCTCAGCCATACCAAAAGCGCATGACCCAACGTGGTACTTACCGGACATAATGCTCAAACACCCACTACATCAGATTGCCATTGAACAAGCTTTAAAGGAATACATATCAATTAATAATACAACAGACATCTCCCCAATAACACTGTGGGAAGCTCATAAGCCTGTCTTGCGTGGTACAATACAAAGACAAATGGCACTATTTAAACGGGAACGCAAAAATCTAGCAAAAAAACTAGAACTCAATTTTAATGCAGCCTACATATCATTTCAAGATAATCCATCTCAGAGTACAAAATCTCATCTGGAAAAATCTAGATTGGAATACGATCTATTTCTCACTGAGTCCGTTGATAAATCCCTCAAACACTCCAAACACAATTTCTACATGAATACAAACAAACCAGGTACATATTTGGCTCGGGCATTAAATTCAACTAACAAATCTTTCAAACCAATACGTTTGAAATTATCAAAAAATGTTTACACTTGTAATCCAGTTAAAATAGTCCATAAATTTCACTCACATCTCGCAACTTTATACAAGACAAACAATGAATTTAATCCTACAGAAGCTGAATCCTTCTTCTCAAAAATAACCTTACCTGAGTTATCTCAGAATCAAAAAAGCAGTTTGGATGAGCCTATAACTATAGATGAAGTTGCTAACGCCATAAAAGACCTAAAACTTAACAAAAGACCAGATGGCTACTCGGCTTTATACTATAAAACATTCTCAGAAATACTCTCTCCCATTCTCACTGAAACTTTTAACAAACTTCTAGATGGACATTCTTTTCGGCAAGAAACACTAATGGCAATTGTTTGTATGATCCCAAAACCCCTTTCTGATGATACTTCCTGTGTGAATTATCGGCCTATCTCTCTGTTAAACCTCGATATTAAATTATTAGGAAAAATAATAGCAAAACGCCTCAATAGCATTATAGGAAAATTAATACATAGAGATCAAGTAGGCTTCATGCCAAATAGACAGGCAGGCGATAATATACGCAGGGCAGTGTTATTGGCACATATTGCTAAAAAACGGAAAATCCCTTTATGTTTTCTATCTCTCGATATTAAGAGGGCATTTGACACAGTATCCTGGCAATATATGCAATATTCATTACAAAAATGGGGTTTTGGACCCCACTTTTTAACATGGATCAAAGCATTATATAATAAACCCAAAGCCTATATAAAATATGCTGGATACAAATCTGAAGCCTTTAATATCGAAAGAGGTACCCGACAGGGTTGCCCATTATCTCCCTTATTATTTGCCCTTATACTCGAACCCATGGCCCAATACATCAGAACAAACCAAACTATAACTGGCATTGAAGTAGGAGGTATTACACACAAATTATGTATATTTGCAGACGATATATTACTTTTTCTATCATCACCACAGGTCTCTGGTCCTAACTTAATACCAGCTCTTGATGGATTTGCAGCCCTATCCGGCCTTATGATTAATCCTAAGAAATGCCTAGTGCTTAATATTTCGCTCACAAACATGGAATTGATCCCGGCTAGGGCTGCCCTCCCATTCACATGGGCAGAAAAATCAATCCCATATCTTGGAATTCATTTAACAGCATCTCATTCTGACTTATTCTCAACCAATTATCCTCCTGTATTAAGACAGATCACAAATCTAATAAAACAATGGTCGCAACTTCCTTTATCCTGGATAGGGAAGATTAATGCAATCAAAATGACTATTCTACCCAAATTGCTTTATCTATTCAGGGTCCTCCCTATTCCAATTCCTTCCTATTTTTTGAGAATAGTAGAAAAAAGAGCAACTTCGTTTATATGGGGCTCTTCTAAACCACGTATACCTATACACACACTACATCTTCCCAAAAAATAAAGGAGGCCTGGGATACCCTAATTTTACTAACTACTACAGAGCAGCACATTTGGCCAGTCTGTCCAAATACCATGCAAAACAGGAAATCCCATTATGGGTATTTATAGAGGCTTCAGAAAATGACCCTCTATTAATTTCAAATTTATTATGGCTTGATCCTAAAGACCGCTTTAAAATTCATAATCCCATAACTAAACACTTCTTATCTCTCTGGGATAAACTAAAAACCAAATATCAGTTACAATCTCCACACAATCCTCTCCTTTCTTTTATCAGAAATCCTAAATCATTCCTTTCATTCTCATCGCTTAGAGAAAAATATGATCTACCAAACTCTGAGATATTTAGATATCTCCAAATCAAAAATTTCTATACACCATTCCTAAAGGGGGATACACCATTATCCCAATTATCCATTTTTGAATCAATCTGTACAAAAGATCCATTTGCTAAAGGTACAATTTCATCACAATTATATGGAGTAGCAAATCTTAATAGACCCTCTTACGTTCAGAGGTGGGAGGAGGACCTGGGACGAACTTTAGAAGACACGGACTGGTCTAACATATGGCTCACATCTAAGTCATCTTCACCCAACATCTTAGCACTGGAGACAAATTATAAAGTCCTAACTCGCTGGTACCTTGTACCCGCTAGAGTGGCAAAATATTCACCTAATACCGCAACTCTTTGTTTTCGAGGATGCCCAGAAATAGGCACATATTTACACATATGGTGGACGTGCCCAGTAATCCAAACCTTCTGGAAGGAAGTCTTCGTGATTGCATCTAAAATATTTTAAAAAATAATACAACCAGATCCATATTTAACTTTACTTAATCTAAAAACGGAATGGTTAACACTCTCTCAATTCAAACTTATGATCCAACTAATAACGGCTGCAAAACAAACAGTGGCCAAGGCATGGAAATCTCCTACATTGGTACTAGCAGAAACAATTCACAGAATGAATAATACAATGTCCCATGCTAAGATGGTAGCCATCGATCAAAATCAAATTCCAAAATTTGAAAAACTTTGGCATCCTTGGATAAAACAACAGTTCCTGTCAAACTTCAATGACTCTGTCCTGTTGCCATGGTAACAGATTAAATGACTTACAGAGACACCCATTCTAAGGCTTCAAAGAGAACTAAAAAGAATAATAAACTGACGAGCGGGACAACCTTGTGGACCATACCTCTACCTTTCAACCCTTTTTCTTCTTTCTCTTTCCTTTTCTCCACCTTATGATTAAAGCTCATTATCAGAATTTATTTGACCTATATACACTCTACTTGTAAACAATATGTAAAGTAGGTATAAATCATTTAAATACCTACAAAAGTAACTAAGGAAATGATATATATCTTTAATTTAGGTTTACGTGAACCCAATGTTTAATATTTGAAATTTCATGATATTTACCTATATAAACCCTACTGTAAAACAATGAGCTTACTTTATAGATCCTTGTAAACTTACTTTATGTATCTTTATAACATTGTATACTTAATAAACTTCTTTTGACAAGGAAATGTAGGGAAAAATAAAATCATGCTGACAGCTGATGACTCATCCATTGTTAAGGACGCGGCCATCGGCTTCCCGACCCGCTCCCTAACAACCAGCTATTTGCTGGTTATTAAGGATACAGGAGGCCCTTCTCCTTAATGCTACAGCTACTAAACATAGCTTACACACTAGGCTAAACTCTGCTAAACACCGGCAAAAAACACTAAAACATTCACGTTTTTATGTCCAACATTTCTAGAGCTGTTTTTAGCTTTCTAGTGTGCATAAAGCCTTATTGTATTTGATATGCTTTTTATAAGACAGTTATTTAGTGAATATGTGTAGAAGTATTTTATTTTATAATGAATGTTAGAAATACAAGTTGTCCTTTAAGGTATGATCTCCGCCCCCTTGGGTGGAGCCCTCCTGGCCCAACACTTCCTTCTGAAATCATGCCCACATTTCCTCATCCTGAGCCTGTGTGCCATGGCCCCATTTATTCCTATGGGGAATTGTACTGATGGTACTTATGGCTTTCCCTGAGGGAATTAATGGGGCCATTGCACACATGCACAGGATGAGAATGACCTCTGTTATCCACAGCTACTACGGTTGCCTTTTAAAGGGAAATTCTATGATATTGTGTGAGTATGCAGTTTATGGGTTCTACCAGTTAGCTCCAAATTCTAAATGAGTGAAAGTTTATTTGCTAAAGCACTGTGACATATTTTTATACAATATTTTTTAACTTTTCTACTCTTGCCAGCATCTTAGTGCTGCTGATCTCCTCTGGCCTAGTTTAGCTTTTCCTGTCTACATGCAGTCACTGTAGTGGCACATCATCGCTCCTGACTGGGTTCCTGAACTATGCTATGTGTGTTGGCACATCCAGTTGTAGTCTTTAACAGGGGCTCATGTGGCAGGGTGATAATTTAGGAACACATATTTTGAAGAAAAGGTAGCCGGCAGCTCCGGAATACAATGAAATGTGTAATCTTTATTGCTACATATAGGTGGATAAAAACAGCTTACAGGTTTCAGCACAAACCCTTGGTCACAGCATGATCATGCTGTGACCAAGGGTTTGTGTCGAAACCTGTAAGCTGATGATGCTGTGATGCTGTGACCAAGGGTTTGTGCCGAAACCTGTAAGCTGATGATGCTGTGACCAAGGGTTTGTGCCGAAACCTTTAAGCTGCTTTTATCCACTTATATGTAGCAATAAAGATTATACATTTCAATGGATTCTGGAGCTGCCGGCTACCTTTTCTTCTGAATACTTGTTACAGTGGATGGAGATCCTTTAAGCCTGTGAACCCAGCGGAAAGTCTCCACTTCAGATTTGTTGGGAGACTCCTTTGCTGAGACCACTGCTCTTGTGTGTTGAATGTAGGAACACATCTGGGAGACAGAAAGTGCTTGATCAAAGACTTTCATGACAGGATCAACAGGTATTATTTTAATGAAAGCTTCAGATTAAAGTGATTGAAATTACATCAGCATTTTATCAGTGATGTTGTGAAATTTTTTTGGTTGGGTTTAAAACTACTTCATTAAAAATTTCTGAATAGTGAAATGAGTGAAAGCTATCTGGAATGTTGGTACTGGCTCGGCTGAGAAATACACTAGTTCACATGTGGCACTTTCATCTTTCATGAAGAGTACAAGATTGGGTCTTCTAGCAATGATATTTTCCACTCTGTGTGATAATGAGGACCTCCAACTGACAAAACCACTTATTACTCCCTAGGGCAGCCTTTCTGATCATTTTCACCCATAAAATAAATTTCTGGTCTCAGGTAACCCTTACTAAAAGAAATTTGTCTGTGGCCATTAGGAAAACCGCCCCTTACATTGGTGGTCAGCAAGAGGAATGCAACACTTACTGTGGTGGTCTGAATGCCAACCTTATCAATAGCTAAAAATATTTGGTGTAATTCTGCAGGCTTTGCCAAGTGGCTTTGGCCCCGGAACTGTGCAGTCACAGATCAAGAAACCTCTAGCAACATCTGGAAGTACCCTGGTTTAGAATGACTACCCTAGGGAAACAGAAATTACCCTGTTATCACAAGTCATGTTCAGTTTCCAGCTTTGTTGGGTATTGTCTGCTTCTTTTGGTCACCCATACTAGTCCTGTGCATTACAACTCTGGAGTCAGTTTTCTTACCTGGAACAAACCAACACCATGATTTGTTGGGACCAGTTGTAAAAAAATATTACATTTGTAAAGTATTACGCTTTCTATATCAATGTTTTTCAGCTTTGTTTCAGTATGCACCCCTCTTTAAAAGCCAATGTTTACTAAGCAGCCTCCAAAATAGGTCTCCTTACAGTATATGTAAACCCATTTGCTAAAATCTCATGTATGTTTTAAATCATTAATGTCATTTTAAAATACATTTTCAATATTTAAAAAAAATTTAAATACCTGACGATCCTTCCATGAAGACCCTTGTTCTGGTGTTTCCTGTTAATGAATGAAAACGATCTATCCCTGTCTCCCAGTTGTGTTCCAACCATGTCGCTCTGTCACCCAAGCTAATAATGGAGAATACAAATGGTAATTTTAGCACATTTTACACATGCAAAATCCACTGTTATCCCCAACTGGAAACCAACCCTAAGAAATGCCATGCAGCTATCAAGGAAATGGTCGCAAAGAGGTCATTTAAGCATATTCCCTTAAAAAAAAGCAATTTATTATCATACACAGTGCTTTAGCAAAGTAAATGTCATTCTACTTTTTTTTTGTCTGTTAGAATAGAGTTAGACAAACGGAATCAGAAACTAATTAAATTATCCAGCGCAGTAGAATTTTTTGTCCTATTAAGTGTAGCTGGAGGCTAGACTGACCCCATTAGAGCAACTTAGCAATGATGTGCGCGCTGGGATACCTACATAGGCAAGACAAATTTAGCTGCTGGAAAGACTAAATAAAAAATGTTCTATGTACTTATGACATCGGCACACTGTGGCACTGATAACTCGCACAGCATGGCACTATTAAAGGGTCAGTCCACCCAAGACTGATATTTTAGAGCTGAAGAGAGAAATCCCTGATCGGTTTTTACTGCTGTCCAGGGCTCGGTGACAAAGATATCATCTGACTTTCTGTCCCAGTGACAATGGTTTCACCAAACAAGAAGTAAGGGAAAAATCTTTAAAAGGGACACAGATAGAAATATATATTTGTTCAACATAGTAGGGGAAAGCTAGAATCACATACCTATTTGTTTGGTGAAACTGCCTGTACATTTATTTTGTGTGGATTAACCATCAAAACAAAGCTGTGGCTGTTGTGCAAATGAGATAAAATTGATTGTTCTTAGGGTGTTTTATTTTCTGCGTGAACATTGTTTTAGGCTATTACTCTTATGGTCTAGTACAGTGATGGTGAACCTTGGCACCCCAGATGTTTTGGAACTACATTTCCCATGATGCTCAACTACACTGCAGAATGCATGAGCATCATGGAAATGTAGTTCCAAAACATCTGGGGTGCCAAGGTTCGCCATCACTGGTCTAGCCTTACTGGTCACTAGGCAATTGTTTTAGGCTATTTTTTCTTCTGGCCGAAGAGAGGCTATTAGACTGTTATTTTAGCCTATTTTGGCGGAATTTTGTTGGGCCATTGTTTTAGGCAATTTGGCTATTTTGCTTGAATGTTCTTAGGCTATTTTCAAGGTTTTATTTTTCTTAGGGAATGTTACATTTGCCCTGCGAAAGACAGTTTACCAGGCTAGTTTACCAGGCTATTTTTCAGTTTTCAGTGCTGTGATAGTTTGACTGACAAGTACTCCACCATGCAACAATGTACCTACATGAATTTTACACCTTTTTTTTTCTTTTCATTTTTTTTTTTTTTTTTGGAGATAAAACTTTTTTTTTGCTAGTATTCATTAAACGGTTGTTTTTTATTTTTTACTATATAAAGAAAAAAAAACTAAATGTATTTTCTATTGAAATAAAGATACAATAACAGTACAAAAATCCTTGAAATTCTTTGGAGAATAGACACCCCAAGGCCATCCCATTTTTTGCCACAATATTTTGGAAGTGATGAAACATGCTGGTACTGAGGGGGTTAAACAAAGAGCTTGGTAAAGGTGCCCTATATTCATTCATGTACAGATCAAAAGAGGTTAAAGTATTAGTCACATACAGTGGCAGGATGAAGGTGAAGGGGTTAATTTTCATATATGCAGGGTACGGGAGGTGAAAGGGTTAATGTGCAGGTCATTAGGGACAGTATTAGATATAGTATGTGTTTGAGAGGAGGGAGGGAGAGAAAAGGGTTAAATAAAAAAAGACTCCTGTGTCACAGTAACAGAATAAATAGATCAGCAGCTGCAGCTCCATTCCTTCTGTACCCATTCACAATTACAGGATCTATTTCCTTCCCCTGATATAAGGGGACGGGGAGGGAACAGCACCATGTGATTGCTGTGATGACCAATCACCGCAATTGTATGGTACCCAATCACTTGGATCGGCTGAGTACAGTGCCTCTGTGTACCAAGCTGTCTAATGATGTTTCAGTACAAAGCAATCACCCAGGAGATTGGCCACACAAGGGCATTTTATCCATTGCCGTTCCCAAATTGCACTTGATAAATAAAGGGTCACCAATCCGCCATTGATAGATGTATTATGATACATAAGAGGTTAAATGTCAGGAGACACCATTTTGCACATGGTAAAAACATTTACAAAGGTAATATTTGTGTCTTTTGTGTGAATGCTTATACATATCTATAGCATTGTTTAATAAATAAAACCCTAAGTATGGTTAAATTCCTTTAGCAGAGCCCCAGATAGCAGTAAAACCCCAGCAGGGTTCTAATCTTCCTCAATGTATCCAAAACCTAAAAAAAAGGGCATACACATTTAATCATGGTTACATAGTTACATAGTTACATAGTAGGTGAGGTCGAAAAAATAGTCCATCAAGTCCAACCTATGTGTGATTATGTGTCAGTATTACATTGTATAACCCTGTATGTTGCGGTCATCCAGGTGCTTATCTAATAATTATATCTTGAAGCTATCGATGCTCCCCGCTGAGACCACTGCCTGTGGAAGGGAATTCCACACCCTTGCCGCTCTTACAGTAAAGAAACCTCTACGTAGTTTAAGGTTAAACCTCTTTTCTTCTAATTTTAACGAGTGGCCACGAGTCTTGTTAAACTCTCTTCTGCGAAAAAGTTTTATTTCTATTGCGGGGTCACCAGTACGGTATTTGTATATTGAAATCATATCCCCTCTCAAGCATCTCTTCTCCAGAGAGAATAAGTTCAGTGCTCGCAACCTTTCCTCATAACTAAGATCCTCCAGACCCTTTATTAGCTTTGTTGCCTTTCTTTGTACTCGCTCCATTTCCAGTACATCCTTCCTGAGGACTGGTGCCCAGAACTGGACAGCATACTCTAGGTGCGGCCGGACCAGAGTCTTGTAGAGTGGGAGAATTATAATTTTATCTGTGGAGCTGATCCCCTTTTTAATGTATGCCAATATTCTGTTTGCTTTGTTAGCAGCAGCTTGGCATTGCATGCCATTGCTGAGCTTATCATCTACTAGGACCCCCAGGTCCTTTTCCATCCTAGATTCCCCCAGAGGTTCTCCCCCCAGTGTATAGATTGCATTCATATTTTTGCCACCCAAATGCATTATTTTACATTTTTCTACATTGAACCTCATTTGCCATGTAGTTGCCCACCCCATTAATTTGTTCAGATCTTTTTGCAAGGTTTCCACATCCTGCGGAGAAGTTATTGCCCTGCTTAGCTTAGTATCGTCTGCAAATACAGAGATTGAACTGTTTATCCCATCCTCCAGGTCGTTTATGAACAAATTAAATAGGATTGGTCCCAGCACAGAACCCTGGGGAACCCCACTACCCACCCCTGACCATTCTGAGTACTCCCCATTTATTACCACCCTCTGAACTCGTCCTTGTAGCCAGTTTTCAATCCATGTACTCACCCTATGGTCCATGCCAACGGACCTTATTTTATACAGTAAACGTTTATGGGGAACTGTGTCAAATGCTTTTGCAAAATCCAGATACACCACATCTTTGGGCTTTCCCATTGTAGGTTCCTATAACTATTGCTTATAAGAGTCAGGATATCTGCTCTTGGGTATCCTAGTGTCACTACCATAGATATTTTAAGGAATCTTACAATCCCCACCATATTTGTAATTTATTTTATATTTTCGGGTTGCAACAAAAAGCCCCCAAAATGTTACAATACATACAACAGAGTCTGGATCTACGGTAGGTATATCTTGTAGTGAAGTTCAAATTGAATAAACGTATTGGGATGGCTCAGCCTGCCATGTCCCTTTTATAACTGAAAATAATACTTTTAAACTGACTGGCCCTTTAGATTCTTTCAAGTATTTCCTTAGTTGTTTGTAATGTTTGGACGATGACTGCTAATGGTTGAATGTTGAATTTCGAAAGGGTTTTGAATTGAAAGAAGAAAAACAGTAAATAGTTTTTGGGGTTTTTTTTGGAGTAAAGAGCACTTGGCACGATGTAGAATGAAATTAATTACTGTTCAAATGTTTTTAAGAATAAAAAAGTTCATAGTGAAAAATAACTGGAGTCAACAGATAATAGCTAATAAGTCTTCCCAGATAGCAAGGATAACTTGCCACAAATTTGTGGCAGTGTTGAATTTTAAGTCTTGTTAACTTACTGCACATTTTCACTGGCGAGTTGTACACTTGCAGAGCACTTGAAGCACAAGTACTAGTTGATACTTTTCCAATTTCAGACACAGTGACCCCTGTGGTGGGATGACTATTGCACAACGAAACCAGAACCTGCAGCAGACTTGCAGAATGTTTGCAAAGAAAGTTGAACCGGAGTCATGGAATGCAGACTTGCTGCAGTTGTGCAACAAACTTGTGAAGCCTGGCATGTCTAACAATAGCTTAGCAAGTTATTTTCAAACTTGCAGATCAATTGCTTGCTATCTGGGTTAACACAAATAATATTAGAATATTTGGCTCTGGAACATTTACCTTATTACCAGAAATTTCTGCTGTGTGCATATCTGTTTAACCTGGATCGTACGATAGTAAGAATTGTTTCATTGCACTCTCAACTCAAGGCGTTTCATGTCTATCAAGCTGTAATATGTGCCCCAATTCTCTACAGTTCCTTTCCTTCTTCCATCCAATGTACTATATTACCTTGAGGAGTATGTCTCCCAGCCCCCACTGTCTGACCACTGGCCAGAGATTGAGTAAACCATTTCCACATGTTGCACTTATTATATCAGATAACATACAACAAATATTGCAGGTACAATACTTCCTATTTGTTAGTTATAATGATTGAATTTGAATAGGTTTGTGTTGATTGTATTTGTTTTTTTATGCTTACGTATTTTTAACCGCTTCAGCCCCGGAAGATTTTACCCCCTTCCTGACCAGAGCACTTTTTGTGATTCGGCACTGTGTTGCTTTAACTGAAAATTGCGCGGCCGTGCGACGTTACACCAAAATAAAATTGACGTCCTTTTTTCCCACAAATAGAGCTTTCTTTAGGTATGTGATCACATCTGCGGGTTTTTATTTTTTGCGCTATAAACAAAAAAAACCCCACAATTTTGAAAAAAAATATGATTTTATAAATATTTTTTACTTTTTACTATAATAAATATCCCCCAAATATATATGTATAAAAATGTCCTCAGTTTAGGCCGATATGTATTCTTCTACATATTTTTGGTAAAAAAATCACAATAAGTTTTTATTGATTGGTTTGCGCAAAAGTTATAGTGTCTACAAAATAGGGGATAGTTTTATAGCATTTTTATTATTATTTTGGCGGCAATCCCTGATTTTTATCATGACTGCGACATTATGGGTGCAAATGACACTGGCAGGGAAAGGGTTAAACGCTAGGGGGGTGATGAAGGGGTTAAGTGTGTCCTAGGGAGCGATTCTAACTGTAGGGGGATGGGCTTCCACTCACATGACAGCGATCACTGCTCCCTATGACAGGGAGCAGTGATCTCTGTCATGTTACAAGGCAGAATGGGGAAATGCCTTGTTTACATAGGTATCTCCCCATTCTGCTGCTCCGTGACACGATCGCTTGACACCGGCGGACACCGAGTCCACGGGACCCGCGGGCACGGTCACGCAGTGAGCGGCGGGCGCGCCCGTTAGCCCCGCCAATTAAAGGGGATGTACAGGTATGCCCATTTGCCCACTGCTGCCATTGTGCCGACGTACATCAGCATGCAGCAGTCAGCAAGTGGTTAATGATGTGTTATATCTCTTATTTGTTCTTCTTTAATTCTTCTCTTTTGTTCATCCATTTTGTGGATCTGTATTACATACATAGTTATGTAGTTGAGAAGGTTGGAAAAGACACAGATCCATCAAGTTCAACCTTTGTGTTTGTGGGTTGTATGTGTTTAAACCAGAGGAAAAAAAAGAAAATGAAAAAACCTATAAGCATAGGTCCATTTGCTGTAACAGGATAAAAAAAATCCTTTCTGACCCAATTTACCCCCCTTCCTTACCCCATACTGATGAACAACCAGTGTTTTGTGAGCCTTCCTTTCCTGCTGATTCTTGATTACTTCTCCATCAGTTATCAAAACGCCAGTCATCGGGATGGGGGGGGGGGGGGCTTAGGCTTAATGGCTGCCTCTACATAGAGTGCAGAACAATGCATGATAGGTCAGTAATGGGGAACAACTAGCTACACGGAGACCACAGGGAATACTGGTGACTAGTCCTTGGTTTTCATAAGCATATTTTCCACAGTTAAGGTCATCTTTAATGCAGGATACACCAATGACACTGGATTACCAGAGCAAAATGAAAATTTTTTTTAATATTTTGGTAATCCAAAATAAAGATAAAGAGAAGAGCAGAAGCTATTTGACTATTTGGTGTAATGTTTTTATTAAAAGATTCAGACAAGGTATTCTCATTTCTAGTTTAAATATGATTATCTACATCAGTGGTTCTCAACTGTGGGAAGCTGGGTTGCACTGTGGAGAGTTGGGGGGAACTGTGGAGGCTGAAGGCTCTCAGGGGGCCTGAGGGCACTGTGGACAACTAGGGGAGGTTGGGGGCACTATTGGAGATGGAAGGCACTTTAGGAGGTTAAAGGATCTGCCACTGGCTGGATGCCTGGGAGAGAGGAGGCCAATGCGTGGCAGTGGGCCAAGACACGTTGGTTGATGACCCCTGCCCTCCAGAACCTGATCATCTCAAATGAAGCTACAATTTTTACACTGCTTGCCAATATCAGGTAATAAATACCTGCACACACCCATGGTTCCAACTCAGACTGTTCTCTCACGAATCAGAAACAAATTGTCACGATATCAATTCTTCTTTAAGATAAACTCCAGCATCATTTACAGATGTATACTGTACATATATTGTGAATGATTTACTTGTCAAAGGATTTGTTGTTCTGTGTTGCAATCTAGGCACTTGGACTTCCCTGCAAACTACATTAGGCAATATGGTCTGGTTTAGGGCACACCCTAGCTTATGATTGGAGAGTAAGGTAGCAATGTTCAGTATGCGAGTAATTCTGTGCTGGGGATTACAGGAGGCTAATATCAGTTTTGCTATTTTTATCACAAAATGTATTTATTTAATTTATAACTGGATAAAATGTGTATTTTTAATATCTGACTGAATTTCGATTTTAAGTGATATTTTGGAGGACTTTCAGATGGTATAAGTGTTTTGATGATGTTATCCAAATTAAATGTTTGTAAGGTTTTTCAGTAATTAGTAACAGCTTGTTCAGTAGTATTTTTACCATTCACTTCTCATTTCCTGTGAATGGATCACTCTTCTAAGTAGCATTAGATCCTTTGGTTCATTTCTGTTTATTTAAATTGCTGTATCTCTAAGCTGCATAATGTTCAGTCATATGGAGTATCAGTCCGTAGACCTGCATTTACACTCATAAACTTCAGAATGATGTGTACATTGTTGTTTCTAAACAGGCAACATCATCTCCATAGCTGACAAAGGTAGAGAACATCAGTGACAGGTGTAATTATAAGTTCTCTGGCCTGCGGCAAAAGACTCAAAGAAAAATGCACAGAGAGCAATGACAAGTGCAGAAAAGGAGAGATGGACAGGTAAAGGACAACCAAGGAAGAACATGAAGACTATAGCTCTAATCTGTGCAGCAGAAGTGAAAGCTGATCCTCAGTCTAATCCCACAACTACACTTTACCCACCCACCCCCTTTATCTTTCGCCCAATTAGATTTTTTTTTTTAAAAAAGATAAACCAAATGCAACAATTTTTACCTAAATCCACAATCACATGACACGCTAGATCCTTGTCTGCTTTCTACTGCCCTAAAAAGTGAGACTGCCCTTCTTTGAGTGATCTTGTCCTTTCCTTGTGATGTGCATGCTATCTACTGGCTACCTGTTGGTGGTATCCTCAGAGGGTTTTTAAGACTGCAGAGGCTGGAGCAGCACCCACAACAGTAGATGGTGGGATTGGACTGCAAAGGTGGATCACTAGTCCCCACATATGGAAAGAGGATAGGATGACAGCTGACTCTGTTGAGTAAGGCCCCTTTCACACTGCCGCAACTTGGAAATCACGCAATTTTGCCGAGATTTTGCGGCCGCGATGTTGACGTGATTTTGCCATGGTTTCAGGGGATCCCTGTGTAAACTTGAGGTCTATAGACCTCAACTCGCATCAAAATCGGAGCAAAGTAGTACAGGGACTACTTGAAGTACGACTGTGCGACTTGAAGTTGCACAGATATGGATGTTTATCATTGGGAATCATGGGGTATGACTTGCCATGTGACTCTGTCCAAAGTCACAGGAAAAGTCGCACAAGTGTGAAAGGGGCCTAAAACAAGGTTGTTAGAAATTTTTGTTTTGAAATCAAAATGGGTAGGAGCAGGATGGGTGGGAGGGATTGAGGTTGGAACTATATTTGTCCAGGCATGGGCTTTAAGTATGGATCTATGTACCCTGTTTCCCCGAAAATAAGACCTAGCGTGATTGTCGGTGATGGCTGCAATATAAGCCCTACCCCCCAAATAAGCCCTACCCTGTTTCAGCGAAAATAAGCCCTACCCTGAAAATAAAACCTACAAGGACTTTAACTAGGGCTTATTTGGGGGGTAGGGCTTATATTGCAGCCATCATTGACAATCACGCTAGGTCTTATTTTCAGGGAAACAGGGTATGATCTATCTAGTGCTAGTGTTTAAATTAGGGATTATATTAAAGTTTGGTTTAGGTATTAGGTCTAAAAGTAAAGAATATCTCCAAGTAAATATTTTTTTTTCCTAACCTTTCCCCCACTGCTCGACAGAAAACCATGTTTTCTATGTTTTACTTATCTTGTCTTTGAAGCATCATCACCACCAGGCTTGCAGATCTTCCTGATCAAGCTGCACTAGGAGGAGTAGGTGTCTGCTGGGCTTTGTTTAATAGACATGGATTCAGGGCAACAAGAAAGACAGCATGTGTATGATTGCACAGATATTCACCTTTTTCATTGAAAAAAAATCAATAAACTGCATTTAAAATATTAGGACTTGATCTTGGGAAAATCAGCAGGATGAAGTCTTACAAAAAAAACATTAGGTTTTCTGCCTTAGAGCAGGACTAGAAGCAACCAACGGGAACAGGGTCAATATAAATTAATAATAATTTTTAAATGATATTACATTATAATACTAATTATAGTAAAGTATAAGCAATCTATAATTAAATATACTTATACAAATGCTTACTTGTGGATTTCTGTACAATAATACAATCTTTTTACCTCTATTTTGGTTATTTATTTTATTTTTTTTTTGTTTTTATCCATTTCTAACAGTGGTCAACATATATCACTGTGCTTTATCTTCATATTTCCTATAAAAATCAGCAATATACTTATTTAAACTTTAACTTGTGCATTTTGTTTTTAATACATTAATGGAGCGTACACACGATCGGAATTTCCGACAACAAATGTTCGATGTGAGCTTGTTGTCGGAAATTCCGATCATGTGTAGGCTCCATTGGACATTTCGTGTCGGAATTTCCGACAACAAAAATTTGAGAGCTAGATCTCAAATTTTCCGACAACAAAATCCGTTGTCATAACTTCCAAGCGTGTGTAGACAATTCCGAAGCACAAAATTCCATGCATGCTCTGAATCAAGTACGAGATGGAAGCGCTCGGTCTGGTAAAACTAGCGTTCATAATGGAGATAGCACATTCGTCACACTGCAAATTTTTTAATCTTTTAATGCAGCGCATTTTCTTCTTCTTTATAATGCAAGAATAATGAAGTTGTTTTGCTGCTGATATTAACACAGAGTTCTGACCAACGGTTTTCTTTATAATTTCTTGTGATCTCCTGAATAATCTTTAATTTATTTTTTTTGACAGATCTCCAGAATAATGTTTACATTTTTTTTTCATAGTGATCAACTTTTTTTTTTTTTTATGAAGATCTCATGATCTTTTTTTTTTTTTCTAGTGATCTCCATAATATTTTTTTTCGTTTTGTGTGTCAAGTTACCACAACACCATTATTATCTTGTATTTTTTAACATCAAGGAGATTGGTTGGTGTTGGTGTCCCTTGTTAATTTGGCATTGTATTTTTGAAATGTACCTGCCTACTCACAAACAAATTGTCCTTTTTGAACTAAAACACATAGCCAAGTATTTGTGATAAAAAATAGACATTTATTAGGGGTCAAATAGAAAAGACTATCATTCTGACCCCAGCATTTTTCATTCTTCTCCCAATCATTTTTGGCTACTATTGTCTATTGATATGTAAACCACTTTGTTAAATCAGAAATTAGTGATCAATAATAGCATCTAGTTAACATCATTCATTCTTTGACCAGAAATATGTTGAACAATGCTATACCTGGCTCAAGCTGACCACATCTTCCTGGGTGGAAGGCCCAGACTGGACTTCGGAAACCTCATCTGAGGTGGAAGGAAGAGTGGAAGGAAGGGTTGAGAGTAATGGCCTGATTTCAGTCTGGTCTGACAAAAACTGCAGTCTGTCATAGTACCAGAGCCTGGGGACATAAATGACATCTGCTGTTGCTCCTGATCTCATGGAATGCTGGACCATTTTTAGCTCCCTATTATATGTACTCCTCAGGCCACCAATTTTGCACTTCAAATAGGGGATGGTTGCCGTAGAAATCACTGGCTTCACCAATTCCAGCAATTGATCTAGCGCTGCCTTCCTCTTTATTTTTTTATTATAAAAAGGGTGTTTCACCTGCCACAGACAGGGCAGCTCCCTGTATTTATCAATGAAGCTAGGGAGGAAGTTGTGATCTTTGAACCTATCCATTTTATCTGCAAGACACAACACAAGACAAACCCCAATGTCAGGCTAAACTCTCCTAATCTTGTCCCAATATAGGCCTTAACCTATAAGCAGTATAGGCCACTGATGCCCCAAGTTAACACTGTACTTTCGTTAGCACGATCGGCGCTTATGCTACTCCTTCCACTGCTCACAGATCGCACGTACGACTCACGCGTGTTACGCTTTATATACACTGCGCATGCATGAAACTCAGCCCACCCCTGACCTTCTTTCTAATATATTCCCCGCCCCTTCTCTTTCAGTACAGTGGGAGAGCACATGGCAGAGAAAGAGCAACTGCATGAAGACAGCAGCAACAACGAGGGTGAAGAAAGCCCATAGCCACAAACGTTCCAATCCCGGGGGAGATTTAAGGCCCCAATTATGTCCTTTGTTGAGATGGTGGAGATGGTGGACATCTTGAAGAGGGCCGTCTATGATGGGAAGCATGGACCATACCCAAACCTAAATGTGAGAAAGGCCAAGATCATGGCTAAAGTTGTGAAAAGTCTGCAGAAGAATTTTTGGGTACGGCGATCCAAGGATCAACTGAGGAAACGATGGTCAGATCTCAAATTGAGGGAGCAGGATCAGTACAGAAGAATCAAGAGAGTGCTGCAAAAAATAAGTATTTTGTTGTGTGTTCCTATTATTACTTTTGTGCTGGTACATGTGCTTTTCTTTACTGTTGTCAGCTTAAAATGGCCAGTTTCAGGTTCGTGGGCACAGTAATCGTTCATAGTAAACATCGTTTGTTAGATCTTCCGTGGTACACATCATTTGTTCGCTCACTAATACAATGTTTTTGGCAGATGCAGGTTAACTACATTTGTTCATGCCTATTTGTATTAAAAGAAGTTTGTTGTCTAGATGGGTTTGTAACTAGAATGAAGTGCAAACTTGATTCAGTGTAAGGAGAGGACACTCAGCAGCTGTTTAAACATCTGGACGCAGGAGCACTAGTGTGGGACACCAGAACAAACTTTTTAGGGTGTCCCACACAGGTGCTCCAGTGGATATTAGGGGTGTCTCCATGTGGGAAACTTGCACAAAACAGATAAGTATTCCAGCTTTAAAAAGGGAAAAAATCATGTCTTGAGCTAGGAACTCTGCCAAAACAGACAATTGTACGACACTTCAAGCAATGTTTCATATTCATATTTCTGGCCACAAATATCTGTGTGCTAAGTATACTTTTTTTTTTTATTCACATAGGGGAGAAAAGACTCGGGACATCTGAGGACACCAGGAACCCCCAACCTCCTAAAGAAGGGGAACTCAGCACACCACATTCTGAGGATGTGGAGGAAGGAGAGGTTTATGAAGTGGGCAAAATAGTGACCATAACAGGTCAGTGTCTGAGACCACTGCTTCAGGTAATAGATGTATGCCTGCATATTTATAATACACGGTGTGTTTTTTTTATTTTAGGTGATGTGGATGTTGTGGAAGAAGAATCTAATTTCACAAGTACAAGTGCACAAGTCCTCATCGGGGAGATAATGGTGTGCAATCGTGAATTACAGAAAATCAAGGAAGACATCAATGATGTTGAAAAAAGACTCAAAAACATCATTGATGTTTTAGGCAAAATCTAAAACACCCCAAAATTATTCTAGTTTGTTGTTATATTTGTTATTTTTCTAACATTTTTTAATTATTTTGAAAGCCAAATTTTGAAGATGCACACAGTGTGTCAACATGTGCTATCTGCCATCATGGGATATCAATGTATGCGTTTTGTGGGTGCAACCCCATCCTCGCAATTAAACTAGATGAGAGGAAGGGGTTGCACCCCCGAAACACGTCCATTGATCCCCCATGATCGGAGCTAGCACATGTTGACATTAGGCATGGGATCAGGAAGGAAATCCCCATTTTGACTCCCAATTTGTTTGCATCTTCAAAATTTGCCTTTCACAGTGGTGACATCACCCCATCTGATAAAGGCAAGATCAACACAGTTTGGACATACTAATGTCTGCTATTGCCTTCACTTTGTCAAAGTTGAACTTTGTAAGTTCCTGAGTTGTGTATGTTTTATAGTTTTAAACATGCCTGTTTAACCCAAAAAAGGCTACTTGTACTGTCAAACATAAAAATGTTATACAACAAATTTGTTGGTTTGTTCAAAAACCCTTTTCTAACGCACATGTGAATGTGTACAGAGTAAAATACCAGTTTTGGGAGTAAGTTGATGTTTACAGTGACAATTGGGGTTATTTACTAAAGGCAAATACACTTTGCACTACAAGTGTACTTTCAGTGCAGTCTCAGTGCACTTTCAAGTGCACTTGCAGTGCACTTGTAGTGCAAAGTGGATTTGCCTTTCGTAAATAACCCCCACAGTGCTCTAAAATTTGTCCCAATCAGGCCATTTTCGGGACTCAAAACAATTAATTCATGGTGTTGAAAAGGATGTGGTTTTTTATCATTAATGCATTACATACATTAACAACAAAAACAAGGTGTGTAGCAGACCCACAATATAATAGTTAGCTGAAGAAGAGATTGTCACCTCATGTATCAAATAAATTACGTTTGCACTATTGAAGAAAATGGCCAAAAAGAAAAGCCCATTGGAGAACCTAGGAGACAGCTAAAAGAAACATAAGCAGTAAATCAAATGAAACATTATTTCAGTTTAAAATAAAAATGTATTTAAAAAATGTTTCTCAAACATTTGCTGGCATATCAATAGCCCCCCTACCCACAAAGTATTCCAGATATTTTTGACAGACTTTGCGGGCGCTTTGGGGGGACAAGCCAGGATGGCCAGCTTCAGGGTTGACTGATCTGGCAATCCGGCCTCAGGCCCAACAGAGGCCACATAGTTCGAAGCATTTCTCCTTAGAAAGTTGTGCATAATGCAGCATGCAAGTACTATATGGTTTTGTTTATATTCCGCCATGTGAATTGGCATCAGAAATAGGCCATTATGCCGAAAGCATTCTCCACCACTCTTCTGGCTCTGGCCAGCCAGTAGTTAAAAACCATCGTCCGGGGTGAGGGTCCTCATGGTGAATGGCCGCATCAGGTGTTCACCAAGCCCAAATGATTCATCAGCAACAAAGACGAACGGTAGACCAGCCACATTGTCTAATGCAGGTGGCAATCCCAAGCCACCACTCTGGAGCCGCCTGAAGAACTCGGTCTGGGTGATGACTCCACCATCCGACATCTGGCCATTCTTCTCCACGCCCATACAAAAAACTAGTATGTCACCGACACCACCACCAACATCACGATACTATTAAACTCCTTATAGTTGTAATAGTATGACCCCGAGTTGGGGGGTCGCATGATGTGGACGTGTTTCCCATCGATTGCCTCTCCGCAGTTGGGAAAGTCCCACCACTGGGCAAATTGGGAAGCCACAGTCTGCCATTCCTGTGGCATTGAAGGAAACTGTGGAGTCAAACAAGAAAACAAAAAATGAGTATTTGCACATAACATTGCAAGCAGATTAGACACAAACATTCTTGGCCAACATAAGTATAACATTTATTTTAGGGAGTATTTAAAGGGAAAAATATAAGGTCCACTTATCAGATTCCTCACCCCCTCTGATGGCCCATTGTAAACATTTTTTGGGGGGGGGGGGTGTTTTGGACAGGTAACCCTCTCCACTTCATTGAGAGCTGAATGCATACATAATAGGGTTTATTTACTAAAGCTGGAGAGTGTAAAATCAGGCTCACTTCTGCATAGAAACCAATCAGCTTCCAGGTTTTATTGCCAAAGCTTACTTGAACAAGCCGAAGTTAGAAGCTGATTGGCTACCATGGACAGCTGCACCAGAGATCTGAGCGCACCAGCCTTAGTAAATCTACCCCAATGTGTATTACTTTGGCCAGCCCCTCTGTATTTACACTTTTGGCAGCCCACTGGACAGGTAAGAAGTGTCATAATACAAAAATATGAATACACTGTACAAATTGAGGCACAATTTTACATTCTGCAATTACTTAAGATAATAGGAGAACAAAACTTGAAACAGTACCATTTGAAAGTATTCAGGCAGGCCCTTGCACTACATGCTTTGGTAAATTCATCTATAAATCTGACCACAAAAGAGGTAGGTATAGTGTGTATGGGTTTGGCAAATTCAGCAGATTGGTATTGGTTGACTTTAGCGGTTGGGGGGGAGGGAGGGTTCCAATTGAGTTTGGGACCCCAAAAAAACCTCTGGCACTCTGCCTGAATTTAAGGACAAAAATAACATTTAAACACATTTTAGGGGGTGTTTAGGGTAAAGCAGTACAATGGAGCTGACAAAATACATTGTTAAGTGACTAGGCTAGGTGTGTATGGGCCCAGGATAGCATACTGGGGAGGTTAGTGAAGCAAATATTCATGAAGGACAAAAAAGGAGCATTAAAAGCTTCCAGCATGCATGAGGACAAAGAGTCCTGTCCTTTGTTTTCGTAAGAGTATATACAATCTTCACAGAGAATTCGAATCCATTAGCCTCTGCCTCTCTAGACCCAGGCCATCAGCCTGAGCCTGTCGGATGCTGGATAATTGGGACTTTGGAGAAGATTTGATCTTAAATGCAGAGGGAGTCAATCATTGACACTTATAAGGATGAGCAAAGGGTACCAAGGCCCCTTTGGCCAATCTGGGATCATCACCAGAACTGTCACTTTCCCCCGCCACAGTCTCAGTTGGAAGCTGAGAATCAGAGGGAGAAGCAGAAAGGCATAAGCTGTTTTGGAGATCCACTCTGCAGTCAGCACCTCTACCTCGATTGCTTGTGGATTCTGGGCCCTGGAATGGAACTTCAGCAACTTGGTGTTGACTGGGGATGTGAGCGGTCTACCTCTGGAAGAAAAATACCAAGCTCTGTTAGTTCTCGAAAGACTCGCATTAGTCTGGACCATTCATTGTCGTCCAGACTTCATCCTGGACAAATAGTTTGCCTGGAGATTCTTCTGACCAGGCACATAGGCTGCAGATAGCTGCAGAAGATTGACTTGAACAGATTCTAGAATTAGAGAAACCTCCTTCAGAAGGGAGAGACTGAGCCTTGTTTCCAGATGTTGGACACAGTCGTTGCGCTGTCCAACTTTACCAGGACAGGCTTACCCCCGAACATTGCAGACATTTTCTTCAACCATAAGTTTAGGCCACTGGTCCAGAAACCCGACTTGAACGGGAGTGAGAGTTAAACTGAGCCTACCTGAGCTGCTGGAGCGAGGCGATTTCTATAGCTCAATCTGAGACGTGAAGGATGAAAGATCTCCAAATATCGCCTAAAATGCTTGCCTTAATGGACCACGTATCAATCACCAAAGCCGTACCTATGTCCACAGAGGAGCTACATAGTGCCCATAAGGCATGTATGGGTGGCACAATCCCAAAATAACAGAAAGCATCCTGATGTGGAACTCTTTACGGACTTCTTGGTTTATGCGTTGGGTTCCCAGTTTTTACCAGAACTCACCAGACATTCATCTTGAGGCAGGAAGCTAAACTGGCCACTATTAAATTTAGGCTTGACCCTCTACGATCAAGAAAAATGCAGTGATAGCATTTGTCCTTGAAGGCCACAACATCTTCTGATGGTAAGGTGATGTATATGGCCAATCCCACAAGGGACACACACTGACCAGAGGGGTAATCCCAACTCCTGGACATCTTTCAGTTCAAAAGGGAATAACTTTGACATCCTGCTGTGACAACATATTCCAATCTTGTAGAATGAGCACTTGATCCATCCAACATAAGGGAATTGTCAAGCTGTCCTCTGGAGGTACTTCAAATACTTCCAAAGCTTCACTTCTATTTAAAGGCATTTCACCAACCTTACCAATCTGGACAAAGGTCATCCTCATCTTCCTGTTCAGAAGAGTCTGAAGAGGATTGATTGGCTTGAGAAGGCCCTGAATAGAAGACTGGACATTGCCAGAATACTGTAGATGGCCCTTGCAGAAGATGAATTCAGCAATTCCTTTAGAGTGTCTTGACCACCAAGTAGGAATCACATGTTCATTCACCTCTACTTGGGAAGAATCTGACAAGGGTTAATTTGCCTGAGGAGGTTCTGAGACTACTCATTAGCACCATATATGACCCTATCACAGAGTGAGTGGAAACGACTCCTTTAGAGTGTATTGACCACATGCTTAATGAATGTGACAACCGGTTAGGTGTCATCGTCATCTTTATCCTTGGTCGCTTGAACAAGGCAACATTCTTGCAGTCATGCTCGTCTGTCTTCTCTTTGGAAGAATCTGAAACAGATTGCTTGCCTGGGAAGGCTTGAGATTGCTCGGTAATCCTTTCACAGGGTGAGTGGAAACACTCCTTTAGAGTGTATTGACCACAGGCTTAATGATTGTGACAACCTGTTAGGTGTCGTCATCCTTATTCTTGGTTGCTTGAACAAAGCAGAATTATGCAGTCATGTCCATCCGGAAATTTGGAAAATGGGCTGTTTCACCTAGTATGGCTAGACAGCTTCTCATTGCCAGAGCAGATAACCCTTTCAAAAGGGTGAGCAGAAACCAATCCTTTAGAGTGTATTGACAATGTATTTATTGAATGTGACATCCTATTAGGTGTCATCTTTATCCCTGGCTGCTTGAGCCAGTGGGATACATACTGTCATGTTCATCCGGAAATTCGGAAAATGGGCTGTTTCACCTGGTATGGCTATGCAGCTTCTGATTGCCAGAACAGATAACCCTTCCAAAGGGTAAGCAGAAAACACTCTGCTCCTTGCCACAGAATAAACCCCTTCACAGGGTAAAGCCTTGTACACACGATCGGACTTTCCACCAACAAAGCCATGGAATTTTGTCCGAAGGGTGTTAGCTCAAACTTGTCTTGCATACACATGGTCACACAAATGTTGGCCAACAATTACGAATGTAGTGACGTACTAGACGTACTACGTGTTTTTTCAGCTCTTTAGCGCCACCCTTTGGGCTCCTTCTGCTAATTTCGTGTTAGTAGAAGTTTGGTGAGTGTTGATTCACACTTTTCATTTCGTGCTTTTCAGTTCGTTTCTGAACGGCCGTTCATCAACCAGACATGTTGCGGAATCGGAGGAGATAACGCGTTATTTATTATTGGCCTTGGAGTTATTGCTTTGACATTTGTTTTTTGGTTGAATAATGATTTGATTTAGTATATTTTCTATATTTTTGGATGCATAGAATGCACTTTTTGGTTAAGTTCTATTGGCAGATAGCATGTCTAATTTTATTTTATTTTTTTTTTTTTTTAATGCATAATAACAAAATTGTGGAGAATGGCTCTGTGTTTTACTTCAAATGACAGTTTGGGATTAGGCAGTTACATTTTAAAAAATACAATGTAAAATTGACAAGGGACACCAACATAGTTTCTTTAATCTTAAAAACTAGGGGATAATGGTGTTGGTGTTGTGGTAACTTGCACAAATAATAATAAAAAAAAAAAAAAAACAACATAATAATATTATTCTTGATATCACTAGAAAAAAAAACCTCTGAAAATTAGTTTGCAATAACTCCATCAATATCACCAGCAAAGCAGCTTCCTTTTTATCCCATTAAAGAAGAAGAGAATTGTGCGCTGCATTTGGAGATTTCATAATTGTCCACTCCATGAATGTTAATTCTCCATTACAAACGCCAGTTTACAAGACCGACCACGTCTGCTTTTGGGCATGCGTGTTTGTACTTTGGACTTTTGTCTGACGGACCTGTGTACACACGATCGGAAAATCTGACAACACACATTTGTTGACGGAAAATTTGAAGACATGCTAGCCAACATTTGTTGGCGGAAAGTCCGACTACAATTGTCCAATGGAGCGTACACACGGTCGGATTTTCCGCCAACAGCCTGACATCCGACATTTCCTGTCGGAAAGTACGATTGTGTGTACGGGGCTTAAGTGGGAATAACTCCTTTGAGGCCACTTGTTTAATAAATAAGACGACCTGTAAGGTATCATCATCCTCATCTCTGGTTGCTTAATTAAAGCAAGATTCACACAGTCATGTTCAGCCACATCTTCTTTATTGAAGAGCCTGAAGAGGGCTGTTTTGTTCTGAGACTGTTAATTACCAATAGATAACCTTTCCACAGGGTTTTGCGTGCCAATTAACAAACCAGCCCATACAAATAATTAAATGCAGTAAAATAGTTTGCTTAGTAACAAACCTTAAGGAGTTAACCACTTCAAAGAGGGAGACTGAAGCCTCCATCTTCAACCCTGATTCACCAGGTGGTTAATGAGCTAAACCTTGCCCTGCCAGGAATCAGGACATAAAAAAAATTTTGTTCAGAACAGCAAAAAAATAGGAATTTGCAACAGAATTACACCAATATTCTGCATTGTACACAAACCAAGGGAATTGTAGACCTCATAAACATGCGTCTCCTTTTTTTTAATGAAAAACTGGAGAGCACATAGAAATATAAAAGGATATCCCATATCTCAACAGGCCATGGCTGGCTCCAGTAGTCATCCATAGGGGACTCCTCTACCTTCTCTGGAAATGCTGGTCTTTTGAGGGGGTTGGCATAATGGCACAACAGTAAAGCAAACATGAGAAGCCACCAACAGGTTATTGCCATGTGTGAACAGACAAATGCCCCATACACACGATCGGATTTTCTGACAACAAATGTTGGATGTGAGCTTGTTGTCGGAAAATCCACCAAAAATTTGCTGTTGGAATTTCTGCCCACAAACGTTTGAGAGCAGGTTCTCAAATTTCCTGCCAACAAAACTTGTTGTCAGAATTTCCGATCGTGTGTACACAAGTCCGTCGCACAAAAGTTCACGCATGCTTGGAATCAAGCAGAAAGAGCCGCACTGGCTATTGAACTTCCTTTTTCTCGACTCGTCATACGTCTTGTACATCACCGCGTTCTCACGCTCAAAATTTTAGATCAACATTTGTGTGACCGTGTGTATGCAAGACAAGTTTGAGCCAACATCCTTCGGAAAAAAATCCACGTTGTTTGTTGTGGAAAATCCAATCGTGTGTACGGGGCTTTAGTGTTACTTTGTGTACCTGTTATGCAGAGTACTCCCTGTGGAGGAGTTCAGGCTATGCATAGTGGCTGCAGGGAGCAAGGCACCACAATACCCAGCAATGCATAGTTACATAGTTACATAGTAGGTGAGGTTGAAAAAGACACAAGTCAATCAAGTCCAATCTATGTGTGATTATGTGTCAGTATTACATTGTATATCCCTGTATGTTGCGGTCATTAAGGTGCTTATCTAATAGTTTCTTGAAGCTATCGATGCTCCCCGCTGAGACCACCGCCTGTGGAAGGGAATTCCACATCCGTGCCGCTCTTACAGTAAAGAACCCTCTACGTAGTTTAAGGTTAAACCTCTTTTCTGCTAATTTTAATGAATGGCCACGAGTCTTGTTAAACTCTCTTCTGCGAAAAAGTTTTATTCCTATTGTGGGGTCACCAGTACGGTATTTGTGTATTGAAATCTTATCCCCTCTCAAGCGTCTCTTCTCCAGAGAGAATAAGTTCAGTGCACGCAACCTTTCCTCATATCTAAGATCCTCCAGACCCTTTATTAGCTTTATTGCCCTTCTTTGTACCCGCTCCATTTCCAGTACATCCTTCCTGAGGACTGGTGCACAGAACTGGACAGCATACTCTAGGTGTGGCCGGACCAAAGTCTTGTAGAGCGGGAGAATTATCGTTTTATCTCTGGAGTTGATCCCCTTTTTAATGCATGCCAATATTCTGTTTGCTTTGTTAGAAGCAGCTTGGCATTGCATGCCATTGCTGAGCCCATCATCTACTAGGACCCCCAGGTCCTTTTCCATCCTAGATTCCCCCAGAGGTTCTCCCTCCAGTGTATAGATTGCATTCATATTTTTGCCACCCAAATGCATTATTTTACATTTTTCTACATTGAACCTCATTTTCCATGTAGTTGCCCACCCCATTAATTTGTTCAGATCTTTTTGCAAGGTTTCCACATCCTGCGGAGAAGTTATTGCCCTGCTTAGCTTAGTATCATCTACAAATACAGAGATTGAACTGTTTATCCCATCCTTCAGGTCGTTTATGAACAAATTAAATAGGATTGGTCCCAGCACAGAACCCTGGGGGACCCCACTACCCACCCCTGACCATTCCGAGTACTCCCCATTTATCACCACCTTCTGAACTCGCCCTTGTAGCCAGCTTTCAATCCATGTACTCACCCTATGGTCCATGCCAACGGACCTTATTTTGTACAGTAAACGTTTATGGGGAACTGTGTCAAATGCTTTTGCAAAATCCAGATTCGCTACGTCTACGGGCCTTCCTTTATCCAGCTGGCAACTCATCTCCTCATAGAAGGTTAGTAGATTGGTTTGGCAAGAACGATTCTTCATGAATCCATGCTGATTACTGCTAATGATACCGTTCTCATTACTAAAATCTTGTATATAGTCCCTTATGATCCTCTCCAAGAGTTTACATACTATTGATGTTAGGCTAACTGGTCTGTAATTCCCAGGGATATATTTTGGGCCCTTTTTAAATATTGGTGCTACATTGGCTTTTCTTCAATCAGCTGGTACCATTCCAGTCAGTAGACTGTCTGTAAAAATTAGGAACAACGGTCTGGCAATCACTTGACTGAGTTCCCTAAGTACTCTCGGATGTAAGCCATCTGGTCCCGGTGATTTATTAATGTTAAGTTTCTCAAGTCTAATTTTAATTCTGTTCTTTGTTAACCATGGATTTGCTTCCTGTGATGTGTCATGAGGATAAACACTGCAGTTTTGGTTACTGAAGCCCCCCGATTCCCTTGTGAAGACTGAGGAGAAGAATAAATTCAATACCTTTGCCATCTCCCCATCCTTTGTAACCAGATGTCCTTCCTCATTCTTTATGGGGCCAATATGGTCTGTCCTCCCTTTTTTAATGTTTACATACTTAAAGAATTTCTTGGGATTTTTTTTGCTCTCCTCTGCTATGTGTCTTTCATGTTCTATCTTAGCCGTCCTAATGGCACCCTTACGTTTCTTGTTGCATTCTTTATAAAGTCTGAATGCTGATGATGATCCCTCAACCTTGTATTTTTTTAAGGCCTTCTGCTTTGCTTTTATATGCATTTTTACATTGGAGTTAAGCCATCCAGGACTTTTGTTCGCTCTTTCAAATGTATTACCCAATGGGATGCATTGGCTAATGCCCTAATTTAATACGCTCTTAAAGCAAACCCATCTCTCCTCTGTGTTCTTTGTTCCTAATATTTTATCCAAATGTATGCCTTTTAGCAAGATTTGTAGTTTAGGGAAGTTGGCTCTTTTGGAATGCAGCATTTATTTGGATACAAAGCATTTTTCAAATTTAGCTCACCCATCCTCTGTCATCTGACCGTAAACACCGGCACAGCGCCGGTGCGCGTGCATAGGGGAGACTCTGCCAACACTGCTGTACACTTTACATGGACCCAGCGGACCCCAGACAAAGCTGTTAGCCCTGATAACAGCTGCCCTGAGGACCAGCAGTGGGGCTCCCTGGATTATGGGTCATTTAGCTGAGACACCAGGGACTGCATCCAGCCTAGTCCAGACGGCCAGCCCTTTAGGCCAGCCAGGTAGAGGAGCACACCTAGGTCCTGCGCATAGGAGAAAAAAAGAAGAACGTTGAGGCTGTAGGTGGGCTCAAATTTATATGAGTTAAGTCCTGGAGGCATGGGGGGTGAAGTCTATACCCAGCTATGCTGACATGGAGCCATCAGGAAAGAAATAAATGTAGGACAAAAAATGCATGTATTGATTGCAAACCAGTAATACTTAAAATGCTGTACATATCAGTACAATTAGCTGCATTTAAAGATTGTATAAATAATGGAATAACACATCTGTGTGTACATACCCTTTTGGCACATGGCATCAAACAGTTTTATATATTTCTTGAAATATGTGACAAACATAAAATGGTTCTTAATTAGCAACAGACATTGTTGATATATCAACTTCAAATGTTTAAATACAGCTAACAGTCTTGCTGTGATGGCTAAATATAGGAAAATAATGCCTTTCCCTATATTATTGTCAATAGCCTAGGCATTTGGTAATGAGATGCTGAATTGAGCATCAGAGCTGCCATAGGCACCCCTGAGCCTTGATCACTTGACCATTGTGGCTAGAACAGAAGGGAGCTTAAGTTAGCATTTTCTCTAGGAAAGGTAAACATTTAATCCTTTATTTAACTTTTTATATATCCACCCCAGTTTAGAGGTTAGTATAGTTTTATATTAAAGCCCATTTTTATATTTAAAATTCTCTCATGCAGTGGGTATGGGCTTACACTGCATTGGTTAACTGTTTGAGTAATTATCTTCTGCTTCCTCGCCAGACAGCCCTCCCTCATGTCCAATGGTGGACTGTCCCTTGGTATCATTACAGTCAATGTGGTGCTACAGACCCTGCATCAGTCTTGATGATGACAGGACCTTTGAATACTGAAGCATGGTGGAAAAGATGCAGTGAGGACTGGTCTAGCAGCATGGAGAAGCGGAGGATCAGGTAAGTAAATCCTCTTTTCTATGCCCCCTAGACCTAAACAAGCAGGGGCTCTACCCACACTGCAAGGGAGAATTTTTAGATTTCCTGGAATTTAAGTCTAGTACACACAGACCAAATGTTGGGCAACATCGGCAGGTTTAACAAAAACTGGCCTATACTCGGCAAGTGTGTATGGCAGCCGGTCCGACAGAAGCCGGCTTCTGTCGGACATGCATGCTGGAAAACCAATGGCCGACTGGCACCCAATGGCCAATGGCTGAGAGCGCTGACCAGAGTGTTCTGGCAGGGGCCATACCCCTGTTAGAATACAATAGCCCAGCTGGGGAGATCACTGTACTAACATGGATTGTTAGTACAGAGAGTCCGACCACAACTAATGGTGTGTACTTTAGCCTTAGGTCCATCTAAAAAACTGATGGATCTCTGGTCTCATTTTATCACTAAAATAAGTTCAGGGATGATGGTAATGCTTAATTATTTATTTTCTATTAACAATGACTGCAGTGCAATATTTTGTGCTTAGACTTTGAAAATTGCATATCCAACCAGGAAAAAGTTCATGTACACCATGACAGCATAACATAATATTATTAGTGATGGAAATATCCAGTAAACCCCATTTCAGAACAAAGCCATATAACATTTCCAGACGTCAGGCAAAATGAATGACTTTTGATTTCCCATGGTGGGATCCTACAAGTTGGCTCATTTATTTAAGGGGTCATAGAACATGCTTGCTCATGTCTTTCAAGAAAAATAACAATTAACCTTCTGCCATGCACACAATTGTTTGAAAACAGACACCAAAGGTTTCGCCGAAAGAGCATAAAGTTAATTAGCTTGTATGTAATATGGTAATTTTTATATTATCATCTTCGGCAGCTGGTAGGCAGAGCTGTTTTGAAACATTAATCAAGCACCAAATATATTCTGATTGTCTGATTGCACCTGTAAATTAAAAATGTTTCCCATGAGCATTGATTCTTTATTTCTGTGCGTATACATGGAAGGGAGTATGAAACAAACTACACAACTACTTTAACCGGATTGGGAGTATTACCTTATTATTAACCCCTATCAGGGGACTGTCTGTGGCTAATTTTATTAATTTCTAATAAATTTCTCCATCAATGGTATTAACTTCATTTAAAAGATACACTCTAATAACTTATGTAAATGTTGCATTTAAATTGACTCAGTTGACACAGCCTGCTCCCTATGTGCCTCAACCAGGTTTTCATCTGCTGTACCTGTCTGATACGGAATCTGATTTTATGAAAATGGAAAAAAGTGGTCTTTGGTTATGAGATATGCCTTATACATTTCTCATAAGATAATCAGCAGATTCCTTCTCCGGGGACATGACCCAGAACTCAACAAAAATAATGTAGACCTTCCTACAGTTCTACTCAGACCTTTACAAAACAGTTCCACCGCCTTCCCAAACACTCAAGAATATCTTTCTTGACAACCTCCCTTTACCCTTCATTTCCAAAGATCACAAGGACCTACTAGAGAATCCAATCACGACTGCAGAGGTGTTAGACGCCATCATATCCCTGAAACAGGGCTCAGCGCCTCGGCCAGATGGCTTCTCTACAGTATATTACAAAAAATTTGGTCCCAGCCTAGCCCCCTATCTGATCCGGTTCTTTAACCCTCTCAGGGATGGAGTCCCACTAGAAAAAGACCTCAATTCTGCTTACATCTCTGTCATCCCTAAACCAGGGAAAGATTCACGCGAGGTCGGTAACTACCGTCTGAACCCATTCATTAATAACAATATCAAGTTAATGACAAAGATCCTAGCCAATAGGGTAGCCAGTTTCATTGCTACATACATACACAAGGATCAGGTGGGCTTCATCCCTGGGAGACAGGGATCGGACCAGATCAGAAGAGCGATTGACATCATTTCCCTACTTGGGAATGGGATGGTGGCCCCCCAGAAGGGTTTCCTTCTTTCAATAGACCATCATAAGGCATTTGACTCGGTAACATGACCATACCTTTTAAAAATCCTTGAAAGATGGGGCTTCGGTCCGCACTTTCTAGGCATAGTTCGATCTTTATATTCTTCCCTGAACGCACAAGTGCAACTGTTAGGCAGATACTCGAACTCCTTCAGTATTGAAAGGGGCACCAGACAGGGCTGTCAACTCTCCCCCCCTTCGGGTTGGCCATCGAAACACTGTCTATCGCGATCAGGTCCAACGCTGACATTAAAGGGTTCAAATGTGGGGAACAGGAACACAAATGCGCACTATACGCGGATGACCTCCTGCTATTCATCTCTTCCCCTCTGACTTCTACCCCTACGATATATACGATCCTGCAGAAGTTTAGTCACGTTTCCGGATTGAAGGTTAACATGTCTAAATCGGTAGCCTTAAACGTCTCGGTCCCCATGTCTTTGCTCACATAACTTAAAAAATACTTCACTTTTACTTGGGCAACCGATGCGATCCCTACCTGGGCATAAAGCTCACCCATGATATCAGTAAGCTCTTCCAGGCAAACTACCCTCCTATGATACAGAAATGTGGTGGGGATAAGGAAAGGTGGTCAAGATCTGGTCTATCCTGGTTTGGCAGGGTTAATGCAGTAAAAATGACACTTCTCCCAAGGATGTTATACCTGTTCCGCTCACTACCAATACCTATTAAGAAACAATTCCTCAGTAAATTCCAATCGCAAATAGTGAAATTTATATGGGGGAACAAAGGGTACAGATGCCCCAATGAGGTTCTTCTCAGGTTAAAAACGCAGGGTGGAGTGGAGCTACTGAATTTATGGTGATATTACCAGGCTGCGCAACTTGCTCAAATCTCCACAGTCTACTGCAGGGCCCCAAGCCCGATTGGCTCTCCATGGAACGGCAGGCTGTATCCTTACACACCATTGACCATCTCCTCTGGAGAGATACTTGCTCAAAACCGGCGATAATGTCCCCGACCCTTTCGCACTCAGCGGCACTGTGCAACACACTTTATAAAAAACGTGCTCTGATATCCCCCAGAAGCCCCCATCTCATATATTCCACAACCCAAGGTTTCCCCCAGGCCTAGACATCAAATCCTTCGGCTGGTGGACTGACAAAAGCCTTTATCGCATTGGCCACTTTCATACCCTGGCTGGTACCATCACTCTGAAACAATGTAAACAGAAGCTGGAAATGCCCGACTCTGAATTTTTCCGCTTCTCCCAAATTGCACATTTCCTTAACTCATTGGGCACTAGCAGACAGGCACCCCCCACCATCACCCCTTACGAGCAATGGTGCTCTAATGCCATGGATCAGAGGGAGGGAATATCTCTGATATATTCTGCTCTGGCTAGCAGGGACGATATCCCGGCGTACGCTCAAGCCTGGGAGGTGGACAGCGTTGCTCCTGGAAGCCGAATGTATGGTATCACGTGAGTCAACGCTCCTTTAAAGGTATTTTAAATATCTCCCTGATAGAAGCTAATCTCAAGATCCTAACTAGGTGGTACTATGTCCCCTCCAGGCTGGCAATGATCTACCCAGGGACATCGCCTTTATGCTACCGTGGGTGTGACCTGGAGGGCACTATGTTCCACATCTGGTGGTCCTGCCCCCGCATTAGATCCTATTGGAACAAGGTCTTTCACGCTCTAAGGATAATAACAACAGACTCCACTATGATCCTACCATTGCCCTCCTGAACCGACCCAGTCCTGGGTTGTCCAAACACTTACAGGCTATCATATTCTATATTCTTTTAGGAGCCAAGATAATGATCGCAAAAGCGTGGAAAACCCCAACTGTACCCTTTAGGGGATTCAAGAGGAAAGGTTCATGGATAATGGCACAAGAAAATATTGTAGAAAAACTATGTGATAGTTTGAAAAGATTTAACACTGTCTGGGAGCCTTGAGCCTCTTACTGCAACATATCCCTGTGCCAGGGCACATAACTTTGAATCCTGGACGAACCTGGACTTCTCCTTTGCCTTTCCTTCTCTTTCCTTTATTTCACTCTTTGGGACGCTCTGTTCCCACCTTTGGATTTAGCAACAGGGGGTTTCTACACTCCCCTCTAGTGGAGCAGGAGAAGTAGTACTTAGGCTAGCATGTAGCGGTAGATAAAGTAGTAGTCCTGCCAGTCCACCTTGTTGACCAGTGATACATTACATTACTGTAGTCACGAGCCTGATATGGCTAACAGATCAGGGGTCTAACAGACCAGCTCCAAACCAACGTTTCTTACCCCTGCAGAGCCAGGGGTCCAGTTCACGTAGTACTAAGATATCTACTGGACCACTTTTGAAGTGAACTAATAACCTCCCAACACCTTAAGGTCAGTTTAGATACTGTTATGCTAAGGTTCATTATGTTATTATTATGTTGTTCCTGTAACTAGACCTTTTGGTCTGATGCTGAGATTGATTCTGCACTGCGTCATACTTGTTTTTCTTATCGTCAAAACTCAATAAAACACTTTGAAAGAAGATAATCAGCAGAAAATCATGGGACAGCAGGCTGCTGTTTGACCCCAAAACACTGATTTGCAAATATATATAAAGAAAGAGAGAAATAGTCCAGGATTGCTAACTTGACTGTCCTGACAGGCCGGACATTTAGCAGTGGTGGGCCGGGTGTGGCCCGCGTGCCGTGGGTTGCCAACCCCTGGTTTAGAGTGTGCTGGACACCAACGCTTTCACATACATGTCTGAAGCATGCTGGTATTGGCAAGCTTTTCTACTCAGGCTGTGGCTGCTTTCTAAAGAAAAAAAAAACATAATGCTCTGTAACCTTTTGTTTTAGATAAGGAATACATTTGGATGATTTTAAACTGAATATTCAGTTGAACTTTAATGAAAAAAACTGCACTGAACAGAAGAGCCATGTGCACAAGCTATGACATGGAACAGACCAAGCTGAACAGTAAAAAAGAGAGTCAAATGGTTGAGAAAAAAACATTTAACACTGACGGGGGTGCTTCCAATGATCAGCTTTAATTCATTTATGTTAAACATTTATCCCAAAAGAAAAAAAACTGTTGTGTTACCTGTTTAAAAAGTGATAGCTGTAGTTCTTTAAAGTGTTAGTTCACCTTTACCAAAAACTGCCTATGACCGTAAAGGGCACCTGTTAATAAAAACAAACTGCGCAACTTTGACCAAAGTTAAATAATGCCCTTGCAATAGGCATAATTTATCTTGCTTTGTTGCTAGGACATTGCTAAGACACTCCCAGCTGATTCAAAGCTCCTTGCATGCACACTCTCCCCTCTGTCATGGTAGCTCAACAATGCTGTTGTGGAGGAGATAGTGGACAACATGTGCGGGAGTTTGAGAGCTCACTCCTGTGATTCAGGATAATAGCAAACTCCTTTCTAATGGTTTTTATCTCAGCACCACATCCCAAATATATGTATTGAAAAAAATTAAGGCTTATTTAACCACTTAAGGACCAGCCTCGTTTTGGATTTTAGGTGTTTACATGTTTAAAACAGGTTTTTCTGCTAGAAAATTACTTAGAACCCCCAAACATTATATATGGTTTTTCTTCTAACACCCTAGAGAATACAATGGCGGTCATTGCAATACTTTTTTTTGCACCGTATTTGCGCAGCGGTCTTATAAGCACACTTTTTTTGGAAAAAATTCACTTTTTTGAATAAAAAAATAAAACAACAGTAAAGTTATCCCAATTTTTTTTAATATTGTGAAATATAATGTTACGCCAAGTAAATTGATACCCAACATGTCATGCTTGAAAATTGCGCCTGCTCGTGGAATGGCGTCAAACTTTTACCCTCAAAAATCTCCATAGGCGACGTTTAAAAAATTCTACAGGTTGCATATTTTGCGCTACAGAGGAGGTCTAGGGCTAGAATTATTGCTCTCGCTCTACCGGTCGCTGTGATACCTCACATGTGTGGTTTGACCACCGTTTTCATATGCGGGCGCTACTCGCGTATGCGTTCGCTTCTGCGCACGAGCTCGTCGGGACAGGGGGGTTTTAAAAATTTTTTTTTTTATTTTTATTATTTATTTTAAAATATTTTATTTATTTTTACACTGTTTAAAAAAAATAAATAAATTGTGTCACTTTTATTCCTATTACAAGGAATGTAAACATCCCTTATAATAGAAAAAAGCATGGCAGGACCTCTTAAATATGAGATCTGGGGTCAAAAAGACCTCAGATCTCATATTTACACTAAAATGCAATAAAAAAAAAAAAGTCATTTAGAAAAATGACATTTGAAAAAATATGCCTTTAAGAGGCGTGGACGGAAGTGACGTTTTGACGTCGCTTCCGCCCAGCAGTATCTTGGAGACGAGTGAGCGCCATCTTGGCCTCACTCATCTCCTGACACACAACGGCAGAGGACGCGATCGCCTCCGCCGCTACCGACGGCTCCGGTAAGCGGCGGAGGGTACCGGATCGCGGCGGGAGGGGGGGGCCCTCTCCCGCCACCGATAAAAGCGATCTCGCGGCTAATCCGCCGCAGGGACCACTTTTATCTGAAAGCCGGCCGCTGCACGAAAACGGGGATACTGGGGTTATGGCAGCTAGCTGCTGCCATAACAACGATATCCCCGTTCAAACTTAGGACGTATATAGTCGTGCGGCGGTCGGGAAGTGGTTAAAAAAAAAAGGGATTTTTGCATGGCATATAATCCTGTCTGAGAAAATCAGTGAATTCGCAAAATGTAATTTTTCTAAAATCAGCAAGTTTTTATTACAAACATATTAAAAATCTGTCTTAAAAATAATCATTAGTCACATATCATTGCATCATCCATATATATTTGTCTATCTCCCTACTATATGGAATTCTCACTCCTGTGATCGTAGGGATGAGCAGTAATGGCTGGGAGTGTCTTAGCAATGGCCTAGCAACAAGGCAGGGCGGGATCGTGTTTTTCAGCCAAGCTTCAGGAGGTAGATAAATGGCATACACCTATAAAAAAGGGCGTTATCCAACTTTAGTCAAAACTGCACAGTTTGTTTTTATCTACAGGTGCCCTTCACCTGCATAGGCAGTTTTGGGTAATAGTGAACTAACCGTTTAATTTGATTGCTCAAGTTCATCTCCCCAGAATGACAATGCTCAATGATGTCCCCATTGCTCCTCCATCCAGATTTCAGACACTCCAAGACAGTAAATAAAGATGAAAGCAGCCTATAAAATAAAAGAAAAAAAGCTTATAATAAGAAATCTAATACAGCCACCACATCTTACGACTGGTAAGCTACAATATATTATATTTTTGTTTTTGGGATTAAAGTTATATTAAACCCAAAAGCAAACATTTATTATATTCCAGTTTACCACTTCTTAGGTTTAATGGCTGCATTCATTTTCCTTTTTAGGCTTTCTTTCTTCTATTTCCATCTGCTGATCTGACCAGTAAGTCTGTTGTTTTTCAAAAGAACAAGCTCTCCAGGAGAATGTATCAATTACAGAAATGAGACAAACCATTTACTACCAGCAGGGTTGCTTATAATGATCAGCTTGTATTTATTTATGTAAAAACTTTATCCTAAAAGAAAACAAATGGTGTGCTGTAGTTGTAGTATGAACTGGAGTTTGGCTTCAATTTGTAGTGTAATTAAATCTGCTAAAACATTTAACCCTCCTCTAAGACTGACAATGCTGCTGTCCAAAGGTGCCCCTGTGCTCCTTCATCCAGAGTGGAGGCACTAAAATACAGGAGGTTTGTTACTGGCCAGATCACCAGGTGAAAACAGAGGGGAAAAAAGCCTTAGGAAAAAAAAACTGATGCAGCCGCCACATCTTATGACTGATAAGCTGCAATTTATTACATTTTTGGTTTTGTGTGTAATACTGCTTTAACCACTTGCTTACTGGGCACTTAAACCCCCCTCCTGCCCAGACCAATTTTCAGCTTTCAACACTGTCGCACTTTGAATGACAATTGCGCGGTCATACAACACTGTACCCAAATGAAATTTTTATCATTTTTTCACCACAAATAGAGCTTTCTTTTGGTGGTATTTAATCACAGCTGGGATTTTTATTTTTTGCTAAACGAACAAAAAAAGATGGAACATTTTGAAAAAGAAAAAATCATGTTTCATAGTTTGTTATAAAATTTTGCAAACAGGTAATTTTTCTCCTTCATTGATATGCGCTGATGAGGCAGCACTGGTGGGCACTGATAGGCTGCACTGATGGGCATGGATAGGCACAGTTAAGGCGGCACTGATAGGCACAGTTAAGGCGGCACTGATAGGCACAGTTAAGGCGGCACTGATGGGGACAGATAAGGCGGTACTGATGTGCACAGATAAGGCAGCACTGATGGCCACTGATGGGTGCTGATGGGTGGCACTGATGGGTGGCACGGATGGGTGGCACGGATAGGTGACACTGATGGGCACTGATAGGTACCACTGATGGGGGACACTGATGGGCGGCACTGATGGGGGGCACTGATGGTTGGCACTGATGGGCAGTGATGGGCGGCACTGATGGGCACTTATGGGCACTGGTAGGTAACACTGATGGGCACTGATAGGTGGCACTGATGTGCAGCACTGTTGTTGCACTGATGTGGGCGCTGATGGGTGGCACTGTGGGCGCTGATGGGTGGCACTGATGGGTGGCACTGTGGGCGCTGATGGGTGGCACTGATGGGTGGCACTGTGGGCACTGATGGGTGGCACTGTGGGCACTGATGGATGGCACTGATGGATGGCACTGTGGGCACTGATGGGTGACGCTGGTGGGCACTGGTAGGTGGCACTGCTGCCTATTGCTGTTGGGGCAGATGATCGCCGTGATCGGGACTGATGTCCCTCTCACGGCCGCCAGTGATCGGGTTTTTTTTTCCTCCTCACGCTGTCAGCGCGAGGAGGAAAAATAGCCGATTGCCGGCTCTATTTACATCACATGATCAGCTGTCATTGGCTGACAGCTGATCATGTGGTAAGGGGTCGGGACTGACCCCTTACTCTGATCTGTGATCAGGCGAGTCTCATAGACTCGCTGATCACCGAGCGTGCCACGCGCGCCCTGCAGGCAATGTAGATCCACGCTGTTGCCGTCATTTGGCAATAGCGCGGATCTGAAGAGGTTAAAGTAGTTCTGAAGACAGGAGTGTTTTATTCATTTTTTTTATTTTAATGCGTAGAATGCATTAAGATAAAAAAACATCTGTTTGCAGCAGCCCCCCTCAGCCCCCCTAATACTTATCTCCATCCAGCAATGTGCCATTGGCTCCTTTTGCTGTCAAAGTCAGTGAGCCAATGAGGAGAGAGAGGGGGCAGGGTCAAGTCGCAGTTCTGTGTCTGAATGGACACACAGAGCAACGACTCAGCTCGAATGCCCCCATAGCAAGGTGCTTGCTGTGGGGGCACTAAGCAGGAAGGAGGGGCCAGGAGTGCCAGTGAGGGACCAGAGAAGAGGAGGATCTAGGCTGCTCTGTTCAAAACCAATGCACAGAGCAGGTAAGTATAACATGTTTGTTATTTTTAAACAGAAAAAAAAAATAAGACTTTAATATCACTTTAATGAGACACATTGGGGTTTATTTACTAAAGCTGGAGAGTGCAAAATCAGGCTCATTTCTGCATAGAAACCAATCGGCTTCCAGGTTTTATTGCCAAAGCTTAACCACTTAAGGACCACCCCACGTACATATACTGCAGCAGGGTGGACCTTAAGCGCAAAATTACGTACCTATATGTGATTCCTCCCCTCAGGTCTGGGGGGGCGCACGCAAGCCACCGGAGCCCTGCTCCCGCTGTGATTGGACACAGCGGGAGCCAATCAGCGGGTCTGCGATGGCCAACGGGACCCACCGATCTGTCACCGCCATTCTGCCTCCCCTGTGAAAGATCAGTGGGTCCCAGCAGTAAACAAGGCAGACCGCCATTCTGTGAGGGAAGAAAATGTAGATCTTGTGTTTCTGCTAAGCAGAAAGACGGATCTCTGTTTTGCCCCCACAGTTAGAAAGCATTCCCTAGGAGCACAATTAACCCTTTGATCACCCTTGATGTTAACCCCTTCCCTGCCAGTGTCATTTATACAGTGACAGTGCATTTGTTTTAGCACTGATCACTGTATTGGTGTCACTGGTCCCCAAAAAGTGTCACTTAGGGTCTGATTTGTCTGCCGCAATGTCGCAGTCCTGCTAAAAATCGCTGATCACTGCCATTACTAGTAAAAACAATAGAAAAAATTAAAAATCCATAAATCTATCCCATAGTTTGTAGACGCTATAACTTTTGAAAACCAATCAATAATCAACGCTTATTGGGGTTTTTTTTTTTTACCAAAAATATGTAGCAGAATACATATTGGCCTACAATGATGAAGAAATTTGATGTTTTATTTTTTTTTTTATTGGATGAGTTTTATAGCAGAAAGTAAAAAATATTGTTTTTTTTTTTTTCAAAATGGTCCGGCTTTTTTTGTTTATAGTGCAAATAAAAAAAAAGGGTGATCAAATACCACCAAAAGAAAGCCCTATTCGTGGGAAAAAGGGACATCAGTTTTATTTGGGTATAGTGTCACACAACCGCGCAATTGTCAGTAAAAGCAACGCATTGCCATATCGCAAAAAATGGCCTGGTCAGGAAGGGGGTAAAACCTTCCAGAGCTGAAGTGGTTAATTGAACAAGCTGAGGTTAGAAAATGATTGGTTTCTATGCAGAAGTGAGTCTGATTTTACACTCACTAGCTTTAGTAAGTAAACCCCAGTGCTGTTGCTTACTGTACACCACTACCCCTTTATGTCACAACCAGCCTAATGGAGTGTACTGCTTTTTTTTTTTAATGTTTTTTTTATATCCGCGGTTCCAATTAAGTGCATCTATTCTAGAATTCATTATCCTGGTATCCATCCATTTAGTTTCCTCTGTAACATTTACAGCATGCCATGGGTGTTAAACATGAATTTATTGCCAGGCCATAATTTAATGTTTTATTATTAGATTAAAAGGTGTTATTTCGCATGTCTTCAGATTCAGCTTTCCGTCAGCAGATGGACAGTAAGAGCTGTGCGCCTTTACAGCATATATAAATAACACTTTACAAATAGATCCATTCTTATTTTTAACATGTAAAAAAAAAACAAAAAAACAGCATAATGTTTAATTTTATTAAGCGCACAGCTAGTTATAAATTCTTGCCGAGCTTTGATAGACACAGCCGGTATGCAGATGTTGATGAATATCTAATAAGGAGGTTCTGGGAGCAGAATGTAGGACATATACTTTCAGCTAAGTTATGTTTATAGATCTCTACTTTTACAGTGCATTAGAATAACATTTGCTGCAGGTGCACTCAATTTATTTTGATTGAGTTTGGCTGACAGAGAATTTATGAGATTATTTTATGCAGAAGGGAACAACATTTTTTTTTTCTCTCGGTGGTTGGAGAAAAATGCAGCTGAAGTAACAAGATAAGTATTCATCCAGTTAGATTAGCGGGGTTCATAGTCATTATGACAAACTTCAAAGCGAGACAAGAATTACATTTTCACCTACTGTTTTGCAGCAGCCATTGTAAAAGGACTAAAACTGGAAAATGATGCCTAACGGAAAGACGTACTGCGATGTATATGTCACGGATACACTAATGGGATGAAGGACAAGATTGCATACTTTTTGGTTGTGCGGTGGCAGGTTTATTATTCATTATTTGACCCCTTTGTTCCACGGCCTTGCATTGGAACTACATTGGGAAACCTATTTTCCTAAAAAAAAAGCTGCCCACAAAGGCTTTCTGCCACAGGTTTGCGCTCCTGCCTGGTGACTGGGCTTCCACATCACTGGGAATCACATCGCTGTTTTCGTACAAAAACTTGAGGCCCCCATTCAGCCCTTGGGCTGCTCATTTTTCATAAGATGTGGTATGGATGGTTTGTTAAGAGCCGTAAACATGAGTTATGAGTTGTAATATAGAAAAACTATTAAATGAAAAGTTCAGCCAGAATAAAAAAAAAGTAAGCGTACCTAAAATCCATTAGGTAGAATGTTGTTTCTTTCTCTTTGCAATGCGTAGCAGTATGTGCAGTACTTCATAACCCTTTATGATCTGGGATACTTTGTGCCTTCGTTAGAGATTCCTGTCAAAAGTTTTTAAAGTGGTAGTAAACTCTTTTTAAAAATTAAAAAAAAAAGTTTCTTCATGCAAGGCAATATCATAATGTGATAGTATGCACCACATACTAGCACATTATGAGGGACTTACCCTTAAACGAGGCTTTCATCTTCACCCGGTCTTCCTTCAGGGGTTCTCGGGCTGCTGTGACTTGAATGGCTGAGCCACGATGGCTTCACCTTCTTAGCCCAGTCTTGGCCCATGGCACACATCTTCAAAGGAACGGTGTGGGTATGCCGTTCCTTCAGAGTGTGTGCGCCGGTGTCGCCACCGGCTGCTGCTCACTAGAATGTCTCCTAAACGGTACACGTTTGGGAGATATTCATTTTACCTACAGGTAAGCTTTATTATAAGCTTACCTGTAGGTAAAAATATTGAGAGAGAGTTTACTACCGTTTTAGGTTACCTTAATTAAAGGTAAACAACAATGTTTGAGTAGGTTTGAGCAGGGACACTAATGAAGAAAAATCAACATTTCTCATACACAATAATACATTTTTAAAATTGTTTAAAATATTAATAACATTAAAATGATATGCGGCATAGACAGGGGGTGGGGGGATTGCTAGCAGGATGTTAGCTGGTTTAGAAATTCAATTTTAACATAAAAATGTGAATAGTCTAAGGTGAAAAATCCATGTATCCTGGGTAATATCCTCAGGAATATGTAACAATCTGGAGGTCAACACTGCTGAAGAGCAGAAGCAATTCTGGTAGTAAATACATGAAACAAAAGAGCAGCGCCAATCTAAGTGTAGAGGTTAAAAAAGCAAGGTTAATCACAAGATATTGCACTCACCAGACTCACTGTCTTGTGATTAAACCTTTCTTTTTTAACATCTACACTTTAGATTGGCGCTGCTCTTTTGTTTTTATGTCTTAATTAAAGTTAACCTACACTAAACAGTAAACTACTGTTTACATCCTCTGAGACTATATTCTCTCTATATTCTCTTTAACGCTGGCCATGCATACCCCACTAGCTCCATCAATTCTCTTAGGCTTAAATGGGGAAGTATGTCAAGGATCTCCAGTGTATGTGCAAGTTTGATAAGTTCTGATAAAGTTCTGATAAAATAAAATAAAAAGACCAATGATGTAAACACTGGATCAGCCTTAGCTGTGCAATGGAGATAGGTATGTAAATGGGGTGCAGTGGAATAGCACACTCACTCCCAGTGAAATTAAAGAACTTTTCGTATTGAAATAATGCAGAAATAGTTCACAAATAACCCAGTGGGAAGGCAGCTCAACCTGGAACACTCACAGTTCCAACAGTTTGCATAGATCAGAGTGCAGCCACTGTCAGCATCTGTAGAGAGAGGAAGAATGTGGCCTGGCCGTCTTGTGCCCAACAGGCAGGTGTCTAGAGAAGTTGGGAGCCCTACACTTTCCCTCCCCATCAGGAACTTTTCCTTGCACTAGCACTGTCCCTACCAGCTTGCAAAAGCACCAAAATCTGGGAGCCAGGGCCTTGAATCCATTTGGATCCCCAGTGACCCAGGAAACCATAGAGGATAGAGGAACTGTGTTCCTTTTGACTTCCTCTCTAAGTGCAGTGCCACTGTGGAAGAGCACCACCTGCAATGAAGAAAGTAGACTGCACCTGGGTTTGGAGGGGCCTTGTACAGTATAGCTTAGAAGGCCTGGAGAAGGGGGGAATTTTGTTTCTGCAAAAGTAGGCATGCCTTTTAAAGCCCAATTTTTGTTCTTCTTTTAGTCATCTGAGAATGGAAGGGTTGCAATCTCTGTCAACATTCTATTTCTGTGTTCATCCCTGTTTGGGAGATTTTTCCTAATCTCCTATTTGACAAGAGTCAGATGGAGAAGAGAGGGAAAATCTCTCCAGTTCTTGTCTATTTAAGGAGTGTCAAAAAACAGGAAGAGAGGAAAAACTCCCATATGGGGAAAAAAATAACAATAAAAATAGACCTAGGGTAATGTCACCACTCCAGGCTTTACTAGCTATTGTCGGAGCGCACTCTCCTCTGCCACCGGCTGACACAGGGGAGAACACTTGACTAAACTGGAGTAACCTCATGTATATACATCTTTCTTAATGATTATGTTTGCTTCTTACAGTAATACATCTACTCAGATGTTTGTGTACAATCTAATAGGTGGAATTCAGCAATATATACAGGTGCATCTCATAAAAATAGAATATCATCGAAAAGTTTATTTATTTCAGTAATTAAATTCAAAAAGTCAAACTCATATATTATATAGATTAATTACACACAGAGTGATATATTTCAAGCGCTCTGTGTGTAATGAATCTATATGAGTTTCACTTTTTAAGTTTAATTACTGAGATAAATTAACTTTTTGATGATATTCTATTTTTTTGAGATGCACCTGTAATTTGTAGAAAACCAATATTTAGAAATGTGAAAGAAAAATCAATAAGTGCACTTTCCTGATCAAATTTTCCTTTCTTATGTAAACCAGGAGTATCCTAAAAGCTGAACAAAAATCGGAAGAACTAATGAGGAGAGAGTAAAGGGATAGACTGCCTGTATTTCCTGTTCATGAAAAAAGGGAGTCCTGGTATTCCTTTTGATGTGCTCACTTCTTGCTCATCCTTGCCAATAAATACTAATAGCTGACAGCTGTAATTTATTTCCAGGGGTAGTCCCAGGCTTTGTAGACTTGGCCAGGAAATGCTTATGGTAATTTCCGTTTTGAATTTATTCATGCTGCAGGTCTTTTACATTATTAATGTTTTAAGGAGGCAAAAACAAAACTTTTTTATACATTGTGAAAGGTGATGATTTTAATGCAGTACTTAAACAGAGAAGGCAATTATCTGATGTGTTAAACAGAGAGTAACTGTGACTTGCAGTTTATCAAACAGGGGCAAACTTGGAATCAGTAATGCAAACCAGGTTCAGGATGGCAAAGACCATGCATACACTGCAGAATAATAGAAAACAGGTTATGAAAGCTGCACAAATATGGACTCTTCACCGCAATGTCTCTTTGGCCCAATCAGGATAACATGACTGCATAGCACAATCTGTACAAGAGAATCTAGCTGAGAATCACTACTTCTACTTTAAAACAGTTTCGAGCACAAACACTTATGAGTATCCTCATAAACGGTGTCCCTCTCAGTGAAGGCCAGTGTAGCTCTGGTAAGACAGGCAAACAGCTGGAGGGATCCAAGGACAAACCCTACTGGAACTGGAAGTGGGATCTTATCCCTCCGCTGTGTGGACAGAGCCTTTTCCCAGGAGCTTGTGTAGAAAGACCAGTGAAACCACTTATGCCTAAATTAGCTTTCTTTACCTCTCAGTGTGGCAATGATATTTTAGATACTTTAGTTACTTTAGTGAGCCACAGTGAGAGGGTAGGAGGGGATTCCTGCTTCCAAAGCACCAGTATGCAGGCTTTGGCTGCAAATAATGTAGAAGGTATTTAGCTGGGACTGTAACCAAGTCCTTACTTGGGACCAAAGAGGGTATACTTACCTGCTCTGTGCAAGGAAATTGCACAGAGCTGCCCTTACCTCCTCTTCTAGAGTCCCCCAATGGCACTCTTCATTCCTCTTCTTTTCTAAGTGCCCCCATAGCGAGCCAGCTGCTATAGAGGCACTCGTGCGGGCATGCTCCCGAGTCAGGCTGTGTGCATCCATAGATACACACAGCACAGACCAGCACTGTCCTCTGCTTCCTCCTTACAGGATTTGACTTACAGTAACAGGAGCCAATGGCCCCAGCTGCCGTTAGAGCCTCCTGTGGACACAGTAGTGGAGAAGAGCTACTGCATACGGGCACAGTGCTGGCTCAAGAAAAAACTCAGGTAAGTTTTTGGGGAGGGGGGCGGGGGCTGGGGGAGCTGCTATTGAAAGGTTTTTTTACCTTACTGCAAAAAATGCATTAAAGAAAAAACCTTTTGCCTTTAGAACCGATTTAACTATTGTAAATAATTACTAGAATGGAATATGTCACTTACCCCATTCATATCAGAGGCACTGCCACTGAATGATGTTAGCAGACATTTGGAGGAAGACACCAATGTAAATGAACAATTTGGAAGCATATTATCTCCCTGTTGCAGTTCTACATTTTCCTACCAAAAGTATACTTATCCTGTAAGAAAGTTTCTTTTGTTCTTTACATGAAACAGAAAAATGGCCTTCTTGTTCAAGAAAATACGGCTGAAAGTGGAAATTGGATTCAGTGCCCTATAAAGTCAAATGATGTGGGCTTTTACATATCTCTTAAACATCAAATAAAAATACAATTTCAAATGCTATTTCTCTTTTCTAATACTTGTAGTCCGTGTATGTCTTGGTAAAAACACAGCCTTTTGGAGAGTGTAGTAAGTTATTACTGTAATGTAAAGGGATGTAATCTGAATTAATATGGCAGGTCAATGTTCCCTGGAGTCTGAAGAAGTAAGAGATATTCTAGCTTGAATAAGTAACAAATTGGTTTTATACATATATCTCTGTTAGAAAGTTTTTATGTCTTGGCACAATTTCTTTCAATCATATGTACATCATATCATCAATCATAAGAGACAGAAATGAAAATGTTTTAGTCCGTTTTGATTAAAGGCATTTTTTTTTACAGTTTTGAATCAATTTTTATTTATTATCATTATTGTTATATAGACTATATAGTATACTGTATCTATACTGTGTGTTTTACTGTTTGAATTTGCCGCCGAACTCCGTCCCCGTGCCTTGAAATGCTCGCATGGAACGGAGCTCGGCACTGTGAATCGAGCGAGACACAGCGGCTAGCCGATCACAGCGGGGAGACATGGCAGGATCCAGGGGACAAGGTAAGTAAACTCTTCCTGGATCCTGCGATGCGATCCCGAGTCTGGCTTGGGGATACCGCTTTTGGTATTGAAAATCCACCCCGAGCCAGACTCGGGAATACCGCCAGGGGGGTTAATCTCTGAATAAAGCATTGCATGATTCACCTGAGCAGACAGACAGAGAGGGGAAGGAGCCACTGATATGGCTGTTTGAGTTGCATGTGTAAATTTAGGCTTGAGCTTTTGAGCTCTGTAAACAATGGTCTTTAACAGCAAAATAGATAAGGGTAGACTGGTAAACGCATGTACAGTAGCTTAGAGCTTCACTAGCTTGCTGTGGATCTGGAGGTCCCAGCATGCTTCATGCATTCTAAAATTTGCATAAACTGGGTATAAAAGTTGACCGTGCACAGGTGCTGTACCTGGGGTTATGGCCTCAAAAGAGTTCAAGCAGAGGTGTGCACTTAGATTAAAAAAATATCAGGGCTTCTTCCAGGTATAAAGGTATACATTCACCTATAATGCCCCGTACACACGGTCGAATTTTCCAACGGAAAATGTGCGATCGGAGCGTGTTGTCGGACATTCCGACCGTGTGTGGGCTCCATCGGACATTTTCCATCGGATTTTCCGACACACAAAGTTTGAGAGCAGGCTGTAAAATTTTCCGACAACAAAATCCGATCGCGTCAATTCCAACCGTGTGGCCAGTTCCGACGCACAAAGTGCCACGCATGCTCAGAAGAAATTCCGAGACGGAACAGCTCGGTCTGGTAAAATTAGCGTTCGGAATGGATACAGCACTTTTATCACGCCGCAATGTTTTAAATAGTTTAATACAGCGCACTCTGTTCATCTTTATAATGTGAGAAGAATGAAGTAGTTTTGCTGCTCATATTCACACAGACTTCTCACAAACTTCTTTCTTTATTCTTTATCGGGATTCCCTCAATATATTTTGATTTGTCACATCTGAACACATTTTTTTTGGTTGTTTTTAATTTTTTAAAATTTTTTTTCAAGGCTGTTTAATTTTTTTTTGGGTTTGTATTTTTTTCAAGGCTGTTTTATTTTTTGTTTTTTTTTTGGTTTTTACTCTAGAATATTTTTGTGTGTGTTTTGTGTGTCAAGTTACCACAACACCATTGATATCTTTTATTATTTAATCTCAAGGAGATTGTTTGGTGTTGGTGTCTCTTGTTAATTTCACATTGTATTTTTGAAATGTACCTGCCTCCTCACAAACAAACTGTCCTTTTTGAAGGAAAACACACATAGGCGAGTATAATTGAAATAAAAATTCCTTTATTAAGGGCTCAGAACCAAACAAAGAGGGAGGCAACGCTGGAGAAACAGCTGATATTGGCAAAGCCTTTGGCCCCCAGGGCACACATCAATTCCTTTCCAGCAAAATTGGTAGCCTGAGGAGTCCATATCTAAGGGAGTGCAGTCTGGTCCAGAAGTCCCAGAGATCATGAAAGCAGCAGATGACATGTATGTTCCCAGGCTGTGGTACTACAAGAGGCTGCATATTTGGCCAGACCAGACTGAACACAGGGCCATCACTCTCTGGTCTTCCTTAGACGCTTCCTTCCACACTGTGGCTCTGGTGTTGGAGATGTGGCAGGAGGAGGAGTAGGACCTGGAGGAGGAGGTGGAGGAAGAGGAAGAGTAGGAGGAGGAGGAGGAGGACCATGTGTGAGGTCACAAATGTGGGTAGCACATGCTATTTGGCCCCTCAACCCCTTATTGAGAGCTTCCAAAATTAGGAACTCACACAGGATTCGTTGGCCCTCCTCCATCTGCATCATTTTGCAGGCAGTTATGCCAGCAAAGTCCTCCTCCACAGTGTGGGGGGTTCTCAGGAAATCTGTAGCCTTCCAAAAGAGGCCTATGGCAGCCTCCTCCAGGTTACTCCTCTTCCTGGCACTTTGTCTTTGAAGGTGTAGGGGAGGGACCTGGATATTAGGCAGCCTGCTTGGCCCGGCCACCTCCTGGCTGAGACTTCCCTGTGTATGAAAAAGGGACATGGTTTTAGTTTTTGCTTCATCAATCACAATAATAAATTAGTACTCCTAACTAACATCTAGTTAACATCATTGATTGGACAACCAGCAATATTTAGAAGAATACTATACCTGGCTCAAGCTGGGCTCCTCCACATGTTGCTGCCTGGAAGGCCCATATTGGGCGTCAGAAGCCTCAGCTGGGGGGGAAGGAAGCGTGGAAGGAAGAGTGGAGAGTGCTGGCCTGGGTTCAGTCTGACCTGCCAGAAAATGCAGCCTGTCATAGTACCACATCCTGGGGACATAGATGTCATCTGCTGCTCCTGACCTCTGGGAATCCTGGACCTTCTTGAGCTCCCTTAGATAAGTGCTCCTCAGGCCACCAATTAGAACCTTCAAATAGGTCATGTCTGCCGTGGGGATCACCGTCTTCACAAATTCCAACAAATTATCCAGCGCTGCCTTCCTCTTTGTTTGGTTCTTATAATCAGGGTGGTTTATCTGCCACAGACAGGGCAGCTCCCTGAACATATCAATGAAGATTGGCATAAAGTCCTTATCTTTCAAGATATCCATTTTCACTGCAAGACACAACACAAAACAAACCCTAATGTCAGCCTAAAGTCTACTAAACTTGTGCAAATACAGGCCTCAATCTAGAAGCAGTATAGGCCCAATGTTAAATCTTACCTTCGCTATCACGATCGGCGCCTCCGTTACTCCTTCCTCCGCTCACAGATCGTACGTACTACGCACGTGTGTTACGCTTTATAGACACTGCGCATGCGTGATACTCCGCCCACCCCTGACGTTCTTTCTAGTCTATTCCCCACCCCTTCTCATTCGTCGCAGTGGGGAAGAGCACATGGCGGAGTCAGAGCAGGTGTCTGATTATTACACCAATGAGGAGGAGGAAAGCCTGAAACGTCCAGATCCAGAAGGAGACGATATAAGGCATCAAATATGTCCTTTGGGGAGATGTTGGAGATGGTCGACATAATGAAGAGGGCCAACTATGACGGGAAGTATGGACCTTACCCCAACCCCAATGTCCAAAAGGCCAAGATCATGGCGAAAGTGGTCAAGAGTCTGCACTGGAATTTCGGGGTACGAAGATTGAAAGATCAGCTCAGGAAGCGGTGGTCGGACCTCAAATTAAGGGAGCACGAGCAGTACAGAAAGATCCGGAGAGTGCTGCAAAAAAGTAAGTAGTTGTGCTGTGTTCTTTTTATTCTATTCTTTTTATGTTTATTACGTTCATGCTGCTCCATGTGCTTTTCTTAACTGTTGTCCTGTTTAAAATGGCAACTTTCATGTTCATGGGCACATTATTCGTTCGTATTAAACATTGTTCATTCGGCCTAGAAAACACCATGGTTTTGTCCATATGCATTTGGCCACATTTTTTAGGGCCTACTTGTCTGAACCTAATTTGGTTGGGTAGATGGGTTTGTAACTAGAATGAAATGCAAACTAGATTCTGTGTAAGGAGAGGACACTCAGCAGCAGTTTTCACATCTGGACGCTGGAACACTAGTGTGGGACACAAGAACACCCTTTTTATTAGGGGACCTACACAGGTTCTCCAGTGTATACTATAGGGGTGTCTCCATCTGTAAAGCTTGTACAAGACAGGTAAAGTATTCAAGCTTGACAAAGGACAAGAAAAATGCTACATCTTGGAACTCTGGCCATAAAAAAAATTGTACCCCACTTCCAAACAATGTTTCATATTTATAGTTTTGCCATCAAATATCTGTGTGCTAAGTATACCATTTTTTTTTTGCATAGGGGAGAAAAGACTTGGAGGACACCCCTCATCCGAGGAGACCAGAGACCCCCCACCTCTGGAAGAAGGGGAAATCCAACCAAGACAAACAGAGCAGGAGGAGGATGTGGTGGAAATTGGCACCACAACAGGTGAGTGTCTGCGACCACAGGCTCAGGTAAGAGATGGATGCCGGCATATTTATAGTACATGTTTTTTTTTGGTTTCTATCTTTTTAGGTGATTGTGATATTGTGGATCCAGATCTTTTCACCTCGGAAAGTGCACAGATCCTGATCGGGGAGATCATGGGGTATAATAGGGACTTGGAAAACATCAAGAAAAACATCAATGATGTTCTTCAAAAAAATAAGAACATCACTGATGTTTTGGGGAGAGTTTAAAACCCCTCCAAATCCCTTTGTTTTTTGGTGTGCTACAATTTTGTAACATTTTTTGTCAAATTGGAGAAAAGCCAAACACGTTCCTTGATCCCCCGTGATGGCAGTTCGCACATGTTGACATTCGGCTATTTGTGTGCATCTTCAAAATTTGGCTTTTCCGGGGGTGACTTCACCCCATCTGAACGCAATATCAAACACAGTTTCTAAATACTCATGTCTGATATTGCCTTCAAGTTCTACCAAATGTGAACTTTGTAAGTTCAAGATTTGTGTCTTTCTTGTTGGTTTTAAACATGCCTGTTTTATCTTAAATGGACATTTCTACTTTTTCTAATGTGACCCCAAAAATTGTTATACAACAAACATGTTGGTTTGTTTTAAAAACCTTTTCTAAATGCACATGTGATTGTGCAGGTATTAAAAAGATTGTTAATCAAGAATGTGTGGATTATTATCTCAACGCTACAACACGTGTGGTGCTCTAATTGCTGTTTTCTGTGACAATGGGTATCAAAGGGCAAATCCACTTTGCACTACAAGGGCAGTTTCAAGTGCACTTGTAGTGCAAAGTGTCTTTGCCTTTAGTAAATAACACCCAACAGTGCTTTGTAAGGTTACACAATCACGCCATTTTCAGGACTCACCACATTTCTGTCAGGGTCAGCTAAAACAAACACAAGCAGTAAATGTCACCAAAGATTTGCTTATTTTTTTTCTTTTATTTGAAAAAGGTTTTACACATTGTCTGGTATATTGATAGCCCCCCTACCCGCAAAGAATTCAAGGTATCTTAGCAGGACATCATGGGCACTCAGGGGGGGCAAGCCAGGACGGCCACTTTCAAGCGCCATCAGGGTTGGTTCATTTTGAATTCCAGCCTCAGGCCCAACTGAGCCAGCATAGTTGGCAGAATGTTGGCGTAAAAAGTTATGTAGAACACAGCACACCAGGATAATGTGATTCAGTTTGTACTCTGCCATATGTATGGGTGTAAGAAAAACCCCTGAAGAAACCCACGTCACAAGTGGATGAAACATGTCGGTGTGTGTGCCTACGCATGCCCTCTGCTGATAGCCAACTTGGGCTTTTCATCACTCCTTAGCCCTCATCCTATCTCTGCAAACTGGAAATCCACAAACAACCGAAAACTGGAAGTAAATGGCCAGGCGGCCCCATGCTGGTTTTGAGTGGATAACATCCTGTGCGTGTCACCAGGACTAGGAATACAGAGATTCGCATCCTGCACACCTGTGGACCCCTGCAAAGGACTCTGGATTCACCACCTTGTCGCTGCTTTTGAGGACCAATCTAATATCATCTAAACAGTGAGTCTCTTTTCAACTGGTATATCCAGCAAGCAATCACAGCCTGAACTTTTTTTTTTTTTTTTTGGAGGCTCTGTATTTTGACTCAGCTGACTATATTTTCCTATCCAATCTATATGCGGTGCTATCTTTAATGTTTCATGGAAACATGGTGCTGAATGACTAACAGGCTTGTTGTGGATCTATTGTTTCTCCTTGACTCAAGTCGCATGCTTGCATCACAGCGTGCTGCATTTTTTTTTTTAATATATATTATCTCTATGATTGACAGTGCTACATCCAGAAATCAAACCTGTCCCGTTCACTAACTATCAGGAATACTTTCTAGCCAGAATTGCATTTATTTGTCTGAGATAACCAATGCTTTCTTTAACATTGTAAAGACTTAATGCAGCAACTCTATAGGCATATAGGGAGTCTGAAGGTCCATGGTTAAGCACAATACAGGTACTGACTTGTGCTACCAAGGTTTCCCCGAACTCACCTCGCCTAAACATATGTAAGCATTATATATTAAGTCACACTTAATGACTTGAGATGATTAACACGTGTGGATGACTGGGATATGGCTGAGCTCATGGGCATGCGTTTGTAAGTGACAATGTTGTCAGTTTTTACCTTATGCAATCTCCTATTGTTTATGCTTTCCTTGCAATGATTAAAATGTTTTTCTACTAATTGTTCTAATAAAGTTATATCAGGTTAAACCGCAGTTTGTTCCTTTTCCTTCACTGAAGGTAAGGACACCTTGGGTCCTATCCCCACTCCCCTTTTATTTTAACTACTTCTCCTGTTTTGACAAGGAACACCACCCTATTAGGTGAGCCGGCAACCTGTTACCTGAATTGACCAACGATACTGGTCATCAGGACCCCGCCCATTGCGTTTTTTTATTACGATGTGTAAGAAATAGGCGGAACCGGCTTGCCATGATTCCAAACGCGCTCTCCACCACTCTTCTGGCTCTGGCCAGCCGGTAATTAAAAACCCTCTGGTCCGGGGTGAGGGTCCTCATCTGGAATGGCCGCATAAGATGGTCCCCCAGCGCAAAAGCTTCATCCGCAACGAAGACAAATGGGAGTCCTTCCACATTGTCTTCTGGAGGTGGCAAGTCCAAGCTGCCATTCTGGAGATGCCTGTAGAACTTCGTCTGGGCGATGACTCCACCATTGGACATCCGGCCATTCTTCCCCACATCCACATATAGAAATTCATAAGTAGCCGACACCACCGCCAACATCACAATACTATTGAACTCCTTATAATTATAATAGTACGACCCCGAGTTGGGTGGTGGGATGATGTGGACGTGTTTCCCATCAATTGCCCCTCCGCAGTTAGGAAAGTCCCACCGCTGGGCAAAGTGGGAGGCCACAGTCTGACATTCCTGTGGCGTGGAAGGAAACTGTGGAGTAAAACAAAAAAAATTTGTATTTTTGCACATAAACATGGAAAGCAGATTAGACACAAACATTCTTGGCCAACATCAAGATACCATTTATTTATGGGAAGTTTTAAAGACCAAAGTATAAGGTACACCTATCAGATTCACCCCCCCCCTCTCATGGGCCATTTGTGACATTATAGTGGGGGGACTCTTGGACAGGTAATCCTCTTAACTTCATTGAGAGATGAATGCCTAAATAATGGGTATTACTTTGGCCAGCCCCTCCTTAGTTACACTATTGACAGCCCACTGGACAGGTAAGAAGTGTCATAATACAAAGATAGAAATACACATTGTACCCATTTTAGAACATTTTTACATTTTGCTATTACCTATCAAGATAATAATAGTATACAAAAACTTGAAACAGTACCATTTGAAAGTATACAGGCAGGCCCTTGCACGACATGCTTTGGGGAATTCATCCATAAATCTGAGCACAAAAGAGATGGGTATAGTGTGTATGGGTTTGGCAAAGTCAGCAGATAGATGATTGAGAATAGATAGAGAATTTGTATCAGCTGACTTAGCAGTTGGGGGGAGGGCGGGTTACAAATGATTTGGGGACCCCCCCAAAAAAAGCCTCTGGTATTCTGCCTGAATTTTAAGCACCAATCACATTTCAAAACATTTTAGGGGTGTTTGGGGTAAAGCACTACTATGGACCTGATAAAATACATTGTTAAGTGACTACATGAGGTGAATATAGAGCCAGGAGAGCATGCTGTGGAGGTAAGTGAAGGCAAATATGTATGAAGGACAAAAAATAATTACATAAAAATCCAGCATGCATGAGGACAAAGGGGACATTCACAGCATGTTACAATCATGGTAATTAGGGAATGAGGAAAGAAATATAATATATTAGCAAACATTAAATACAATAAAATGTGATGTTAAAGGATAAATCTTACCTTAATATACTCCTTCTGCAGGACCTGGATGATGGCAGAACAGGTCTCTGGGATAATGATCCCCAGAGGCTGGGGGGAGATGCCTGTCGAGAACTTCAAGTCCTGTAGGCTTCTCCCCGTCGCCAAGGACCACAGGGTGGCGACTAACCTCTACTCCGGAGTGATGGCTTGCCTCATGCAGGTATCCTGCCTGCTGATATAGGGGGTCAGGGTCAGCAAAGCCAACAAACGGTGAAATACGGGGTCCGTCATTCGGAGAAACTTCCTTAATCATCAGGATTATTCTCACGGATCTCACGGAGCAAAGGCATGTGACAGAACTGGTCACGCTGAAGCAACCAATTCTTGGTCCATGAACTCCTCCCCACCCTGTTCATGGACTGGACTTGTGTCAAGGTAAGGACCCCAACACCAAGCCCCCGCACAGCACGAACTCTACAATGAGTACGTACACGCAACATGGCTAGAAAACGGTCGGCTGCTCAGAACAGAGTAACAGAACGCACTGAAGAACAGCAAGGCCTGTAAAGAGCGACCTGAAAAACAGTAACAAGCGGACAAGATCGCACTGAATAGTACACTACGAACTGACTTCACGCACTGAAGAGCAGATACAAACCCACAAGCACAAACTGAACAGCAGAAAACGATCTGAAAACCACGAGTCTGAAAAAGCGTGAATCGTCTCTCACCAAACTTTTACTAACACGAGATTAGCAAAAGGAGCCCAAAGGGTGCCGCGCTTGGTTCTGAAATGGCCTTTTCTAGTCTCGTTGTACGTGATATGTACGTCACCACGTTCTTAGCGAGCGGAAATTCCGAAAACTTTGTGCGACCGTGTGTACGCAAAACAGGTTTGAGCCAACATCCATCGGAAAAAATCCATGGATTTTGTTGTCGGAATGTCCGATCAATGTCCGACCGTGTGTACGGGGCATTAAAGTGCACATACTGCTCATAACCATAAAATTTCCTGAACACCGATTATGAAAATGGCTATGAAAAGACATTGTCATGCAACAATTGTAAATAAATAAAGAAATATATATTTATTTGTGGAAGAAACCTCAACTTTTTTTCTCATCTAAATAGGCTCCCCTGCTTTTACCATTGGGGGCCATAATGACTACCTCCTGTCCCTCAAGCTTCAAGCCACCATAGTGTAAGCTAGCATTAAGATCGACCTGTCAAGCACCAAAGGTCTGGGTGGAGACAGATCTATTATCCACAAGTTCAAGTACTGATTGCTTAATCTCACTGGCCTTCTAGCAACCCACCACAACAATGTGAGCAAAGGATCTATCAATACTGTGCCTTGCTACATTGAAATAATCCCACTTTTGAAATCAAAATTCTACACTTAAACTCATCTTTCTCTTTTCTTTCTACATTGGAACCTTGGATTACGAGCATAATTTGTTCCAGGAGAATGCTTGTAATGCAAAGCACTCGCATGTCAAAGCGAGTTTCCCCATAGAAGTTGATGGAAACAAAGATAATTTGTTCCGCATTCACTTCTATTGCATGCAATACCGCATGTGGCCAGAGGTGGGGGGGCGGAAACACTCGGGAATGGAGTATTTCTGAGTGTTTACGAGTATTTCCGAGGGGTTCCGAGTATTTCTGAACGGCTCCGAACCGCTCCGAGTGTCACCAGCTCCCCCGCATCTCTGGCCAAATGCGGTACTGCACACCTCATTAGCTTGAATTCTGCTCCTTTTGCAAGACAACACTCGCAAACTGAGTCAGAATTTTAAAAAAAAGGTTGCTCGTCTTTCAAAACGTTTGTTACTTGTTAACCAAGTTTCCACTGTATATTGTTTTTTTCTCTTTTTTTTTTAAATTAATTCTTGTCTACGCTACCTGCTGTGGAACTTTACACGCTGGTGAGCAGCAGCAAAACAACATCATTTGCAATGTGTTTGTTTGTGGGAGGGGTTCTGTTAATTTAAGGGGATTTTAATATGGTGTTCTATTTTAAACTAAAAGTGGGGTTTTTCACTGAGCACAGAAGCTCAGCCAACCTGCTATAGGGGAAATACAGGCGTGCTGTATCTTGACTATTATACGGGTGTGTTACAGCGCCTCTGACTGATTATGCTATTCAGAGGTTTCCATCTTGAGTATTCTACAAATGTTTCCCATACGGTGGTTCAGGTTCTTTTATCAATTGTATATTTAGACATTCCAGAAGTACAAAATACAGGTGTTTACATTACGAAGGTATTACACTTAAAAAGTGATATGGTATAACACGTAACAGATTGTATACAAAATTGTCTAGATCTGGAGGTTAGTCAGTTAATTAACGTGTTTGGTGAGTATGTCTTAGAAATGTGTTATTTGTGTATGAGATTGGATGGCATGTAAAAAAAAGTGTGATGATATGGGAGATGGGTGTGCGGTGGTTGAAATGAGTTGGTGCACCATATGATATGGTAATGGGGGGGTCAGTAAGGAGAGGGGACCCAACACAGATGGAAGGCAAGGATAACAGAGGAGAGAAACTGGGGTGGCTGGCAGTTGTATAGGTCACATGGGATATGTTCTGAGCGGCATGTATATATCTTCTTTCTTTGATCTTCAGTTGATGGAACTTTAAGGGCAGGGTTAATGAGTGAGAAGGCTAATAAGTAGAAAATAAAAAGGATGGAGGGCAAGAGATGGGATGGTTGGTGAATTCTGCACTAGTTTGATTTGGCATACATGTTAGAGAGCTCCACTGCTGGCTGGGCTCTGTGGTGACAGAAATGATGGTGTCCCAGAAGGAGGTGGTTTAAGTTCTTAACTGCCCATGTGAGCGTCTGCTCATGCCATCTAGTGAATTGTGGTCATTACTACTAGTGGGAAAATTACCAGGCACAGCTGTCACATAAGTGGCTGATTACCTTGAATACCATATAACTAAGTTCTCAGCTCCTGCAAAATGCCTGGGCAAAAAGCCTTCCCTAGGCTCCTGTCTCTGTGTCTCCTGATCCTGTTTCTGATTCCTGTTGATGACTTGACCTGGATCTGACCCCAATTTCTAGAGCCAGACTGTTTTTAATGTTCCCTGTTTGCCATCAGGTTCTTGCTTGTTTAACCATTATCTCATCTTACATTTCTGTACCTCCCTTCACTTCTGCCAGCTGTCAACTGTTGCCAGTACCTGAGGTGTACCTCAGGTGTACCTGAGGACCACAACCTGGGAGTGGTATGGTAAAAATACGGTAGCCCACCGTATTTTTACCATGTCCCGAAAGTACACAAGTCTCTGACAGATCCCCTGGGAAGACCCATAGTGGCTAGTACTAATAGCTTCCCTAACGGCCTATCAATGTACATTGATTTTTTTCTACAACCCTTGGTTAGCTAACTCCCATCATATATCAGAGATTAAAGTCAAGTTATTGATGTTCTCCAACACTATACTTGGAAGAGGGGTATATGTGGGCATCTCTTGATGTTGTCTCCCTCTTCACATCAATACCCTTTGAGGTAGGCCTTATGGCCTTACAACATTTCCTCATCCAGAATGGAGACATCAATTCCTTACAATCAGAATTTCTGGTCAAATCAACTGAATTCTGTTTAAGACATAATTATTTTACATTTTTTGAACAGTTTTATATACAATGCAGGGGCACAGCTATGGGGGCGAATTATGCCCCTGTATATGCCAACTTGACTATGAGCTGCTGGGAGGAGAGATATATCTGGTCCAACAACCCGTTTGCTGAGCAAGCACATTATGTTTTTCAGCAGATATATTGAAGACATTCTGCTCATCTGGAGTGGTGGCCCGGATGTGTTCCCCTCTTTCGTGGCCCACTGTAATGCCAACCCATTTGGGCTGTCCTTTACACACCTACTTGACTCCAAGGAGCTGGTGTTTTTGGACTTAGTGCTGACCCATGATCATGGTGGGATTGTTACTAAAAATCATGTCAAACCAGGGCTAATTCCTGTAGCAGGCCTTTAAATAGGTAAACCTACAGTATGTATCCACCTTTGCTGCGATGAAAAACTGTGTAAATGTAATATATAATGCAGCATGCAAAATTCTCATACTAATTACTGTCTGTGAGCATCGACTTGGTATTGAGAGTATTTATAATTGATGGCAAAAAATTGTTCCATTTATTCCCTGGTTACAATCAAAATGTAAAATAAAATGACAATCATTAATGATGTGTGTGTATTAACACAGTGGCTGGTGGGTGGAACCATAGCATACGACAAGGCATCCAACAGCTGCATGCAGTAATTTCCAGCAATCAGTAGTCTACCTTCATTGTTCTGACTGGTTGATGAAAGTAAAGTATGACTGGCTGTTGCAGTTTACTGCAGCTTGGATACTTTTATTTTTTGTATCTTATTTAATACAACTAAGAATGTAGTACCATTTTTACTATTGTGTTTGCTGAAAATCGCCAAGCTATTTTTTCTCACACTTGGTAGCTCATGTTCACAGATCTTTCCTAATACTCCAGATCAGTGGCCGCCTGTCGATAGGGGGTCCACAGGCACCCCCCCAAGCTAGTCATTAAAAAAAAATAGTGGTCCTTTAAGTGTGTACAGGTGCCGGACACACAGCTGTCTATGGGACACTTTTACACCTTGCAATCAGCTGATTGCAACTGGGAAGCTGATTCGTTTTTGTTTAGGGAGTGTTCGGGGCACAAGCGATGCGCCTGCAAACACTCCCACTCTACAATGATTTGTCCCTTTGGCTCCTTTTCTGTGTTTGATTGGGGGGGACCAGAGGATGGTGGGCGGTACTTTTTGCAGCACCGCAGAGTCACTTTTGGTTTCCCGGCCACCACTCACTGTGCTGTGGAGTTGACTGTGTGTGCTAACGTAAGTGCCAGCACTGCGGGCCTCAGGCTCAGACTTCCTCACTCATTCTCTCTCTCTAGACTAGTCCCTGACACTGACTGCCGCCCCTCTGCTCTGCACACACTTCCCTACTCTTATAAGTCTCAGTCATTCTTCACTCAGACTGGGCCCAGGCCAGGGCGGGAGATTGAGTGATCGCGCGGCTGAACTGGAGCATCAGGGTGACATTTTGGGGATTTCTACCATGTCCAATCAGGAGGTGTCACTTGTCAGTCTTCCTGGATGTCATGTGTTTATATATAGCTGTATACACTACATATTAGAGACTCTCTATATACAGGAAGGAAGAAGGTGGGTGTATATAGCTGTATACACTACACAGATATACACAAATTGTGATTACATCTGTCCTGTGTAGTGTACACAGCTATATACACCCACCTTCTTCCTTCCTGTATATAGAGACCTTCCTCCATCATCACTGACTGCAGATATACATCACCTGTCCTGTTACTGTATATATAGCTGTATACAGGACAGATGATATATATCTGCAGTCAGTGATGATGGAGGAAGGTCTCTATATACTGGAAGGAAGGTGGGTGTATATATAATCCCATAGCTGCAAGTCAGTGCAGCAAGAGCAGAGTACAAGCTTGTGGAACCACAGGTGCTAGCAGACCTACAGCAGCAAAAGAGAGCACTATATATTTTCTTTATTTACATGATTATCATGGTACTGGAGAATTGAATTGTATCTGAGGGAGGAGTTTGGAGTGCATTGAGTGTAATCCATTTCCGTTTTCCCGGCTGAGCCTTGTCCCCCAGTGATCCATTCCTGTCATCCCAGCTGAGTGGTGATTCTTCAGTGATTGTATTGTGTCATCCCAGCAGAGTGGTGTTCCTGAGAGATTAAGGGACAGCGTTTGTGGCCCCAATGCTTCAGGGGGCCACCCAAAGAGGTGAGTGGTTAGGATTATCAGTGGTGGAGGTTTATCATGGAGTCACCTGCATGATCCCTCATCTCTGCACTTATTTGGACACTTTTATAATGCATTAGTGTTTCTTAAGGAGAATTACTCTGTTATTCAGTTTATATTTTATATACTTCTATATGTATTTCAGCGCTGCACTATTTGTATTTATTTGTTTGATATGGGATTTGATTAATTGACCCTGAGTGTCCAGCAGCTCAAGTTCTAATAGTTTTAATTGCGCTGATTGAAATATTTCTATGTATATATAGCTGTATAGCACTGCCTCCAATCCACCGCCGCCCGCCTGCCATCTCTCACTGCAGAGCCGAGAATGTACCCTGATCTGTGAGGCTGAGCTATATACCCTGATCTGTGAGGCTGAGCTATATACCCTGATCTGTGAGGCTGAGCTAAATACCCAGATCTGCAATGCTGAGCTGTATACCCTGATCTGTGAGGCTGAGCTATATACCCTGATCTGTAATGCTGAGCTGTATACCCTGATCTGTAATGCTGAGCTGTATACCCTGATCTGTAATGCTGAGCTATATACCCTGATCTGTGAGGCTGAGCTATATACCCTAAACAGGAGTGCTGAGCTGTATACCATGATCTGTAATGCTGAGCTGTATAGCCTGATCTGTGAGGATGAGCTATATACCCTGATCTGTAATGATGAGCTGTATACCATGATCTGTAATGCTGAGCTATATACCCTGATATGTAATGCTGAGCTATATAGCCTGATCTGTAATGCTGAGATATATACCCTGATCTGTAATGCTAAGCTGTATACCCTGATCTGTGAGGCTGAGCTATATACCTTGATCTGTGATGCTGAGCTGTATACTCTGTCCTGTGATGCTGGGGCTGTATACACCTGTGCTGTGATTCTGGGGCTGTATACTCTGTGCTGTGATGCTGAGCTGTCTACTCCTGATGCTATAGGTGGAAGCAAGTGGAATACAGGGGACGGAGCGGGTGGATTATATAAGGGGTGGGGCTTATGAGAAGTGGGATGGGTCAAAAAGGAAGGACGAGGTCTGGCTCCCCACCATCCTAAAACTTCACCAGCCACCACTGCTCCAGATTTCTTAATAAGCTCACATCTGTACTTTGTGCCAGTTAGATAAGTTTCAAGACTTTATGGTCCTCCTTCCCTCCTTTGTAGAATTAACTTATTGTAGTTTTTTGTTTTATGTATTAATTATACCTGCATTAACTACAGCAAGCTGATTTTGTGTCAGGCTGAACCAAAACACACCTACCGGACCATCCAGAGAATTCACTGAGATCCCAGTGTCCTGTAGATCCAGGCTAAATCCTGGTACCCAGTGCTTCAGTTTGTGAACGAACAGGGAAGCCCATCAGCTCAGAACACTTCCCATTCATTCAATGTCCAGTGCAGCTGAGGCTACAGAGAAAGAAACCGAGGAATCTCTGTCCTCAGTTACTTTCTCTATCTCAAGTGAGACATCAGGGTTTTGTTTAGACCCCTGATATTTCAGCAAAGTTCCCAAACAGGGCTGTTAAAAATGTAAAAAAAAATTCTAATAATTAAGGGTTTGCTCACATTTTGGTCTCAGTATCCAGATTGCTTTTCAGAGAGCACTTGGCTGGTGGTAAGGAGGCATTGTTTCGCCTTCTCATAATCTGCTTTAACCCCTTCAACCCTACACTAGCATGCACACGGTTGCAGGGCACATGCAGAGCATCACCATTCAATTTAACGGGTCACATTTGACAGGAGATATATTCATGCCATGGCTGTGAAGCAAAGCATTATGGTCACAGCATGTGTAAACCCCCAGGGGCTGCTTCTGCAGCTAAAGAGGGGAAGCAGTTAAGACACCCAGGTGGTGCTAGATTGTCCCCTTTTGGCTTAATAATTTAACCACACCCACCTTTTAGACACATTCACTTTTACACCACATCCACTTTTGCTGTCCCCTGAAGTGTCCCTCAGCTTCAAAAGTTGGGAGGTATGATCATCAACTGCACAGTGTAAGTATCTTCCTGCCTATTTATGATTTAAATGTACTATATCGGTAGATTTTCTCCTCATGTTATATAATTGCTGATATTATTTGTTGATTTGGTAGATCAGATATGAAACAAAATATTAACTTTGTGTGTCCAGCATACAAGTTTAGAAGCAGAAATGCCAATTTATTGTTATAATATATCTCCCCCACCAACAACTATAAATGGGTATTTTGTATGGTTTGTTCCGAAGGTACAAGACTACTGATAATACCACTAATAAGTCCTGATGTACAATCCAGTTTATATCACCTCACAGCCTTATTGGCTTAAAACTAACATATACGTTACAAACTGACTTTTATTACTTCCAAACATTGAATTAAAAGTTGAAACTCTCCTTTGTGGCCTTGGTTATCATAGCAACATAACGTAGGAGTAACTGATCCAGTATTATAGCTTTGTAAGGCACATAAATGGCACGATAAACCTCCCTTATATAAAAATATTTGCCTTATTCAATACACCATTGAATTCAAGGAAAAATAAATGTGCGGTTATTTTTCAGTCACTTTCTGGTACTTTTTTTTTCATCAAATCAAAAAAGAAGCAGACATATTTATTCATTTTCAGAACTAGCCAGGAGCATGGTTACGTGATACATAGTCCAGATGACTACAGGAGGTGGATCTTTGTCTCCCTGGAGAAGGAGGAAAGGGTTAAATGGCACTGAGAGGGATGGAACCTTTCAGGCTGTTTAGCATTACTATAAATAATACAGGTCTACCACAGAACATACACTATATTGTCAAAAGTATTGGGACACCTGCCTTTACACGCACATGAACTTTAATGGTATCCCAGTCTTAGTCCGTAGGGTTCAATATTGAGTTGGCCCACCCTTTGCAGCTATAGCAGCTTCAATTTTTCTGGGAAGGCTGTCCACAAGGTTTAGGAGTGTGTCTTAGGGAATGCTTGACCATTCTTCCAGAAGTGCATTTGTGAGGTCAGGCACTGATGTTGGACAAGAAGGCCTGGCTCGCTGTCTCCACTCTAATTCATCCCAATGGAGTTTTATTGGGTTGAGGTCACGACTCTGTGCAGGCCAGTCAAGTTCCTCCACCCCAAACTCACTCATTCATGTTTTTTTGGACCTTGCTTTGTGAACTGGTCCAAATCATTTGGTGGAGGGGGGATTATGGTATGGGGTTATTTTTTAGGGGTTGGCCTTGGCCTCTTAGTTCCAGTGAAGTGAACTCTTAAGCCGTCAGCATACCAAGACATTTTGAACAGTTTCATGCTCCGAACTTTGTCAGAACAGTTTGGGGATGGCCCCTTCCTGTTCCAACATGACTGCCCACCAGTGCGAAAAGCAAGGTTCATAAAGACATGAATGATGAGTTTGGGGTGGAGGAACTTGACGGGCCTGCACAGAGTCTTGACCTCAACCAGACAGAACACCTTTGGGATGATTTAGAGCAGAGACTGCAAGCCAGGCCTTCTTGTCCAACATCAGTGCCTGACCTCACAAATGCACTTCTGGAAGAATAGTCAAACATTCCCATAGACACACTCCTAAACCTTGTGGACAGCCTTCCCAGAAGAGTGGAAGCTGTTATAGCTGCAAAGGATGGGACAACTAAATATTGAACCCTACGGACTAAAGCCCCATACACACTATCAGATTTTCTGCTGATTTTTGTCTTCAGATTTACCAAAACCATGTAGTGTAAGGGCCTGCCTGATTGCATACAAATTGAAACTCCTAAGGTTTGACCTCATATTATATAGTTTTGGTAAATCTGAATGAAAAAATCAGCAGAAAATCTGATAGTGTGTATGGGGCTTAAGACTGGGATGCCATTTAAGTTCGTGTGTGTAAAGGCAAGCATCACAATACTTTTGACAATATTGTGTATATTTTTAGTTATTAGCTTTACAATTTGGATGAACTGGCTAACAAATTACTGAAGTTGCCCGTTTAAAGCCCAATGCACTTGTGTGTCATCCTTATTTGAAAGCTTCAGCAATGTCTTAGCTATTAATGTTTGCTTGCAGATAGTAAAATCAACCTGAATTTAGAACATCCGATCTGCCTACCTAGTTCACATCACTGAGTCAAAATGTGCTGAAGTCACTGGACCAACTTGACAGCCAGGCAACTAGAATTTCCAGGAGATGTCAGTAATGGCAGCCCACATATTTGTTTTTTCAGTGCAGTTTCCTTACAGATTTTCTGACAGCTGCTATAATAAAAGGTAGGTGATGTTTACACTGTGATACATTGCTCTTTTATTCATCCTTAGGCAAGGTGCAGAGAGAGGTCGCATCAACCTCTGATCAATACTAAGCACAAAATAAATGACTATTTTCCTCTGCGCCATTGACTTTTGTTTATAAAAATGCAGGACAGAGTTTGTCAAGCTCACAAGGAGTCATATCTTTGTGATATTTGTAAGTCATACTTATTTATTGTGACATTCTAGTTATTAGCTGCAATGGCCAGGACCTCTAGAACTTTCCTTCAATGTCCCATTCCTTTTCCATCTTTGACTGGCTGTGAAGAGAACACTACACAATCAATTTCCTCTGTGAATGGGATCAGTAGATTACCTGTCAGCCACATTGTTAACAGGTGGGCTTTGAGTGAAATGAATGGCCGCACTGCCAAAACCTGTCCTTTCTCTATTTCACAATATCTCTTTCTGAAGGGCTGAATCACATCCAAGTCAATACCTATCTGCTCTGATCTCCCAATAGAGCAAATTGCCATATAACAATGTAAAAGGATTAGACTGAATACTGTATGCAATAGATCATACACACAGGTGTCTAAAAGGGGTACTCAGACGACCTAAATAATGCCCTCTGAGCATTCCCTAGAGACTGCTTAAAATGTTATATGAAGGTGGCATAAAAGACAGTAAACAGTGCTTATTTGTGTTCCATGACGGTAAAATTACCATTGAGTGCAATGTCTTCTGACTTTTGGGTATGTGGAAGCCAACATATTCCCCAGAATTCATAAAAACCGGTGCAGGTTTTTTTTTTGTAACATGTCACCCATGCATTCCGATAGTGGCACAGCATGCGTCAAATTCATTTACCTGTCTAGAACTTGTAGTTGAAATTGGCACATGCTTCACCACTTTTTGAATGCATGCAAGACACTTTTGCAAAATCTTTCTGTGCCAGGGTCTCTCTCTGTACACAAAGAAGAATTGGTCTTAATTAGCACCACGTTCATAAGATACAAATTGTTGGTATTTTATTTTGAATTTGGCGCAGGCATTGAGCCACAATGTAAAAGTGGCACATCTCAGAAGTATCTGAATTTGGCGCGAGTCGTTGGCAAAACCAAAAGTGTCGCAGATGCTTCATGAATTTGGTGCAACACATTAACAAGAGGGATTAACTCTAGCAAAGTGGTGCAGCAGCTTTATTATATTCTCCCCATTGTTTGCTAGCTAGGCTGCCTACAGTCAATGTGTTCATGTTCTAGAAAAGACCTTATGGTAAGTGTCTGTAGTATGCTGGGGTTGATTTACTAAAACTGGAGAGACCACATTTGTGCTCCATCTACGAGTCTTTCTGCCCCGGTGGAAGATGGGTCTCTCCATTCACATATCTCTGTAAATGGATGATGAGTCAAGTACAGCCCTGACATATCCAAAAGGAGAAAACCCCAGCTGATATGCTTAGATTGCTACATATAAATCTTAAAGCCTAACTACAGCTTAAAAAAATAAAAATAAAAGGCAGCTCTCGCCCTACTTATACCACTCACTTTTCAGCAATGTTCCCCTCAAACTCTTTGCTCTGTCTACAGACTCTGCTACTGAAACCTGCTGTTTAACAACTTGCCTACTGGGTACTTTTACTCCCTTCCTGCCCAGGCCAATTTTCAGCTTTCAGCGCTATCACACTTTGAATGACAATTGCGTGGTAATGCAACACTGTACCCAAACAAAATTGTTATAATTGTAGCGGTGTAGTTGCCACTAGTAACAGACAGTCCACCAATTCACCCTGCTGCCAGACTTTAAACTTCACTTGCAGAGACAATGAACAGTCTTTTGCTGGTTTTGTCTTTTGTTTTATTGGGGGGTACAACTTGGTTGGGGAAAAGGGTATATGGGATGCCCATAGGACGTTTTAATTGCCATTATATTTTAGAAAATATACACACTAGCACATATTTATAGCCAGAAGAGATGAAGTGCATCTGTAAATGTTATGTTTCTCCTCCTGCATCTCCATGCAGACTGTTGCTCCTCCTCTGCTCTACTCCCGCAGACTATTTGCTTCCAAGGATTCCTCATCCAATACCGTGTAGAGAATGAGGACACCACTTCTGACCATGTAGAAATGATGTTCCCAGAAGCTTCTAAAGTTCCCCTCCTGCACAAACTTATCCTGAACTGAAATAATGTCACATCTTCTTCTATTGAGGCAAGAAGGACCCACTCTGAATAAGTCCTTTAGCAAGCTCTGGTTGCTCGCTGCTACTAGACCTCAGGCCTGCAGTACCTCTCCCCAAAGGCCTAGTAGTTTAAAAGCTTTCTCGTGGATGGTGGACTACTGTTCACAGCCAGCCCAACTTGCAAATCATGGGCCCTCAGGCCCTTAGGCCACATCGTTTTGCCACAGATCCCCACAGTCTCTCCTCTGATCCAGGACTCCCCATCATTCACCGTGTAAATGATGAAGACTTTGCTAATGACCGTGTAGAAGCAAAGTTCCCTCACAGACTTCCTGGCACATGCAGCCCTCCACTGTGGTAACACTCACCGACCTTTCACTGCCCTGAGTCCTTGATGAGGAACTTGACCGGACCATACGTTCCGACAGCTTCACCTGCCCCCTTTGCTCCAGGAGTATTTTATCACCAACCATGTGGTGACAAAGACAATGCCAATGACCATGTAGAGGCCACTGGGGTTTTTTTATTTTTTGCTAAATTAACGAATAAAGACCGAAAAAAAAAAAAGAATTCATAGTTTGTTATAAAAACAGTTAATTTTTTCTCTTTCATTGATGTACACTGATGAGCGCGCACTGATGGGCACTGATAGGCTGCACTGATGGGCTTTAATGGACACTGATAAGCTGCACTGATTAGGTGGCACTGGTGGGCACTAATGAGGCTGCGCTAATAGGTGGCACTGATGGGCACTGATAGATGGCACTTATGAGCACTGATAGGTGGCACAAATAGGTGATACTGATGAGGAGGCACTGATTGGCAGCACTGGTGGGACTGCACTGATAATCAGGACACTGATAATCAGTGTCCTAATTATCAGTGTATATGTCTCTTTTACACAAGCTGGTTATCGGCTCTCTCCTCCTCTCCTTGCGCTGTCAGTGTGAGGAAAGGGGTGCCAATAACCGGCTTCTGTTTACCTCCATGATCAGCTGTGATTAGACACAGCTGATCACGTGGTAAAGGGCCGCTGATTACCTCAATCTGTGATCAGCAGTGTCCAGAGGACACAATGCACGCTGTTTGCGCCCCGCAGCAGGCGCGATCACGGGAGGCCATCATATGACGGCGTCCCATAACTGGACAACCTCACTGCAGCCGTCAATCGGCTATAGCGTTGTCGACAAGTAGTTAAATACTTCTATGATATTTTCCTGTAATGTATAACAATAAACAACAATACAATAAAATACAACAACAATAAAACCTGTGAAATATGTTGGCCTATTGGGTTGTTATGAATAAATAAGCTTAGTTGGTATCTACTATCAGTATCCCCCCCCCCCCCCAAAACACGCTGAGTTGTTGAAATGAAATAAACTAAGTTGGCATTGGCCTTTTGGGTTATTAAAATTAAATAAACTTTTCTGGACTCTACTATCAGTTTTGTCTTCTATAGCCACTAGACCAATGACATCCATGATATGACAAGGAAGGGGAGTTTCCACACACAGGCATTGATTTCCTAAAACTGGAGATTGCAAAATCTGGTGCACTTGAGCATGGTAGCCAATCAGCTTCTAAAGTCAGCTTGTTCAATTATGTTTTCACAAAAAAAAAAAAATGGAATCTAATTGGTTTCTATGCAGAGCTGCACCAGATTTTGCACTTTCCATTTTAGTAAATCAACCCCACAGTATTTTATTCTTCACATGTGGCTAAATAATAGATGTGTGGTGTTTTCCATAAAAAATTCTTCTCAGTTTCTGCATTTTCTGTCAGGTTTTCCGAGCAGCTTAGATATGAATAGACTTTGCAGAGTTTTTTTCTGAGTCCTCATCTAGTAGATATTTGTTTTACACAGTTGTTCAGCTGCAGTCTGCCTGTAACTGCATTACTTAATACATACAAACCATAAATTAATCAACTTGTCTTTCCACCACAAAGAGGAAGCAATTGAAGCCGTCACATCCTCTCTCATAATAACACCTTTGCTATAGCTCAAAAAGAACTTCTATTGTTTCCAAGGATAATCATCGCCCGTTTTCCACTTCTTTCCAGTGTACAAAATGTTATAATCATTTCAAAGGTTTTCGAAGCGCCATTGTGAAAGAAAATGAGTTTGTAAGAGGCAGCACTCTCAATCACCTTTAATCTAAAAGTGACAAATTAATACTTACTAAATGACCTTACTTTCTCTACAGATAGATGTCCTTGGTGAATGGTGCCTCATTAGAGGATTAATGTGTTACATGTAATACAAGCCATCCATAGAGAACTCAAGGAGCTGTCTCTGCGATTAAACTTTGCCGTCATGACAGATGACAGCAAGTATTTAATAGCAGAAGAAACGTAACAAATCTTGCTCTATATTGGTGCCATTGGCTTAAGTATTTTAGGTTACAATGTCACCATCATCAATTACTATTAAATATTACTTATGCCTATTACTGCTTGGGGTTCTGTCAAATACTAATGGCAGAATCTGGACACTAAATAACGTTTAACAAGCCAATACATTTACATATGAGGACAGAGATCCTGCAAATATTATTGGGTATTTTATTAAACTCCTAGAATTCTCAAGGTATTTATCCAGGGCTAAATATGGGATAATAAGAACAGGAAAAAAAAGATTTTAGAAGTTGGTCATTTCACCTCAACAAACTATGGACCTTTTTAAAAAGATTGCTCAAACAGTAATTCTAAATTGCTGAACTACTAAGACTGAAGATGAATTCCATGCAGATTTAAAAGACAGAAATCAATGCAGCTCTGTATCCATGAATACATCATTAAACATACTTGTTAAAATGCATAGTATAAGTATCCGTTTGAGCAGTACAAGCACCAGAATTTCCTTGGTATCAGCCTCTTTCAACCCTTTACACAGCAGAGAATAAAACGGGAGAGGGAGAAGCAGCACAAGGAACCAATTGGTTGTGCTGCAATGCTCATGAGTTTACGAAAAACATGCTGATGGGTGAAGAAAGCAAAGTGGCAGGGAGATGAGCTCATCAGTCTGCTGCTTCGCCTTTTACTCTTTGCTGTATGGTTGAGTCATTTTATGAACATGGATTGCATTGCATTGCAGTGATGGCTGGTACTAAACTTTTTGGGGGGCGCCAAAACAAACCCTCCCAGGTCTGCACTCACCCCTCTACCACCGGCGCTTCCCTGGCTTCTTCTCCCAGTCAACCCGGTCTTCCTCAGATCCACCACCTGCCCTGATTGGTTTGGAAGGAGAAGCCAGAGACCAATGGTGAATATTGATTCTCTAGTGTCACAAATGGATAGGTTCGGGAAGTAGTGCTCTGCGCCCCACGCCCAACCTTTTTCAAAGTCAATTAATCTAATCATGTGCTTGCAAAAAAAAACAAAAAACGCATAGCAAGCTATGAGTCCAGCGCCCCACATTCAAACCGCATGCAAACTAGGGGGACGGCGCCCCTTATGGACCGGCCACTCCTGTTCTTATTAACTGAGTTTAATAAAGTTATTATGTTCACGAGATTGTTTGTGTGTGAGAGATACAACCACAAAGTTATGAAGTGGGGCTATACCTGAAGATATGTAATTCATATATCCCTAAATTTTAACTTGAAAGAGTTTGAAAATTTCTGGAGAGAGAGAGAGAGTGTATTCCGAGTATACCCATATAGGCTGTCATTGACCTGTCTTTAAAATTCCAGTTGCCTACCTGTCATGCTGGCTTTAATGATTTCTGAGTCATGGGGTTGATTTACTAAAGGCAAATAGACTGTTCACTTTACATGGGAAGTTATTATTATTATTATAATACAGGATTTATATAGCGCCAACAGTTTACGCAGCTCTTTACAATATAAAAAGGAGACAATACAGTTATAATACAAGAAAATACAAAAGGATAAAGAGGGCCCTGCTCAGAAGAGCTTACAATCTAATAGGGTGGGGCAGGTGGTAAAAAAAGGTTGTAACTGTGGGGAATGAGCTGATGGAAGTGGTAGAAGGTTAGTTGGAGACGTGAAAGGCTTTCCTGAAGAGATGAGTTTTCAGGGATTGCCTGAAGGTAGCAAGAGTAGGGGAAGGCTGGACTGGTGGAGGTAGCGAGTTCCAGAGAATGGGAGAGGCTCTGGAGAAATCCTGGAGACGAGCATGGGAGGAGGAGACAAGAGAGCTTGAGAGTAGGAGGTCTTGAGAAGAGCGGAGAGGATGATTTGGGTGAGACAAGATTGGTGATGTAGCTCGGGGCAGAGTTGTGTGGCTTTGTATGTTGTGGTTAGTATTTTTAATTTAATTTGCTGCGTGATTGGGAGCCAGTGTAGGGATTGAAAGAGAGGGTTGGCAAACACTGAGCGGTTGGTAAGGTGGATAAGTCTGGCAGCAGCATTCATGATAGACTGAAGAGGCAGGCCAATGAGAAGTGAGTTGCAATAGTCAAGGCGAGAGATAACAAGGGAGTGAATGAGGAGCTTGGTGGTTTCATTTGTTAAAAAAGGGGCAAATTTTAGAGATGTTACGGAGGTGAATTCTACAAACTTTTGACAACAATTGGACTTGGGGCTGAAATGTCAAGTCAGAGTCTAGGATTACAGCTAGTACCCTGGCGTGAGGGGGGGGGACTGATGGTTGCATTGTTGATTTTGATGGAAAAGTCATGGAGGGGAGCACGGGAGGGGGGGAATATTAATAGCTCAGTTTTAGAGAGATTTAGTTTAAGGAAGTGGTGTGACAGCCATGCTGATATGTCATTTAGTAAGTTAGTAATGCCAGAGGAGACAGAAGGAGTGAGGTGAGGAGTAGACAGATAGATTTGGGTGTCATCAGCATATAAGTGGTATTGGAAGCCGTGAGCGGTTATCAAGTGACCAAGGGATGAGGTATAGATAGATAAGAGAAGTGGTCCAAGAACAGAGCCTTGGGGGACCCCACAGAAAGGGGCAATGGAGAGGAGGAGACAGAGTTGTAGGTGACACTGAAGGAGCGTTGTGATAGATAGACAGAGAACCAGGATAGAGCAGAATCTCGGAGGCCAAGAGAATGTAGTTTATTGAGAAGGAGCGGGTGGTCAACAGTATCAGAGGCCGCAGAGAGGTCAAGTAGGTGGAGTATGGAGTAATTGCCGTTGGTTTTAGCAGTTAGTAAATCATTGCACTTTCCAAATGAATCACCTTCAGAGCTTATTGAATGAAGTGAAGCTCTACTGACTTGATCATGATCCAATCATGTGCAACCAAAAATGCTGTTTTTTTTTTTTTTTCTTGCACGTGGTTGGCTATTTTTGCAAAGTGACATTCTACCACATTCACTAAGCTCTGTGGAAATTTCAGTTGCAAAGTCAACAGCTTATTTACCTTTAGTAAGTCATACCCATTGACCCTAAACTGGTATGCAGAGCAGGAGTTCTGAGATATTTATGTATTTATTACAGTGCCGTCGATTTACATAGCACTTTACAAATATATTATACATTCACAACAGTCCCTGCCCTCTGGGAGGTTACAATATATAGTCCCTAACTCATATTCATACATACTAGGCCCAATTTTTGACCGGGGCCATTTAACCTACCACCATGTCTTTGAGGTGTGGGCGGAAACCCACGCAGGCATAGGGAGAAGATGCAAACTCCAGGCAAGTAGATTTGAGCCAACAATCCTTGTACTGCTAGGCAGAAGTGATAACCACGTAGCCACAGTGCTGCCACACAATAGCCATGATAATGCTTCGGATAGAGACAAGTACACACTGTAGAAGAATGTGCTTTGTTCATATTTCATGTCTAAAGGGTTTACAGCCACTTTAACCCAAGAATAAAAATGGAGCTTATCTGTCATGTGGCTACATTACTTCTTCTTTTTTCATGCTTTTTGCTTCTTTATTTTCATGTGGTCCTAGCACCTCCACATTTCTTTTTCTCCATAAAATAAGGTGAAGGTGCTCTGTAGTCCACAGAGATAGTTGGAAACAGTGTAACTAAAAGCACAGGAAGTTATTAGCTCACAAGATGTATAGCAATATCAAAAGTTATTTTTTGCACATACAAAACAGTGGGAAACAATTTCCATAAGTCCCCTCGTCCCCCACTGTACATATATGCAATTTATAAAATGAATACTCAAAAATGACAATAAACAGCATGACACGTAGTAACAAAAGACTTTATTTCACACTGTTTTCTTGTGAGGAAATTACATTATGATGTGAGAGTGTGAAGAGAAAGCAGTGTAACAAATACATGAAGCATTGCATTTATGTGATATTAAAGAGTTACCAAAAACATGAGTTATCCTGCATCTGCTAATAGCAATCACAACTGTTTATATAAAGTCTATATCCTGGCAGCTTTTGAGATATGTCATACTGCTGTAACATTTGCACATATAAATGAATGTAATTTATGGTTCTATGTTATTATCTATTTTAGAGCTGCGAGAAACAAATAGGGATATCTGTCAGTGGGTGGACCAGGCAGAAATTAAGCTATTCAGAGGTAGTCAACTCATCAATCACAGCAAATAGATTTTGATGGATACCCTCATGTTGCATGACCCGTCAGCTTTTTGTGTCTTTCAAGTGCATCAATAGTAGTGAGACCTCTGCAGATTTTCCTGCTCTGTGTACCAACCTTATCAATTACAAGGCATATACGGTATATGCAAATGGCTCAGGAGCCACACGTAGTGCTCTAGCTATCTATAACATGGCTCCGGACTATCTTTTACAAGAGGTTGTGTATCTGTGTACCCATACGCCTGTTATTATGCATTATACAGTATATTCCCCATAAACATGAAACAATGTATTAACTGCCTAATTAATACTATTTAATGTAGATAATCAAAGTCTTGAAGCTTAACTCTGGGCTCAGTCTTTTGTCTAGCCAATCACTTGTTTAGGATGGACCCACGATGCCCTGCATTTACAGTGTTTCCTTTATTCAGCTATGCATCATTCAACCATGAATACTAAAAACATCTTGTGGGCAAAGGCAGCTGGTGTTTTTTTTTGGGGGGGGTGGCAAACAATTCACTCACCGCCAAACCCCCCCCCGCTTGGTCAGTCAGTCAGGGCCCCACACTCACCCCATCTCGCAGGCAGCGCTCCGGCCAATTGGGTGATGGGTCTCATGCCCTGCTTCCTGATTGGCAGGGAGGAGAATCAATGTTAATATAGCAAATATTAATTTGCTATTGTCACACAACTGAGTGGGCTTTGGGCACAGTGCTCTGCGTCCCCAGCTCACCCTTTTTTGAAGCCTATTAGAGCTTCTGGCTCTAATCACGTGCTTCAAAAAAAAAAACCCTGATTGGAATCCATGCGCCTGGCACCCTGCATGTAGATAAGGCTTGTGGGTGAAAAGAAGTAATGTAGGTGTCAGCTCCAGATTAAAAGTATTTTTTTAACCAGTTGGGTGACCATATCCTAAGCACAAAAAATACCCTGGAGTTGGAACTTAGGGTTGAGCTCAATGCAATTTTGCAAGGAAAAAACCCAGGATAAAAAATATTTATTGTTTCTGTGGTCCCCATGGCTCTAACACATTGGTAAGAATATAAATAAGTATGACATGTGCATGACAATTCATCCTTAATGTGTCCTTGGCTTACTAGGTCTGAATAAGACGATGTGTTTATATGTTTTTCATGAAATGATTTCATGAAACAGTATGTTTCTCATGTGTCCTTCAAGATGATGCCATTGTGAGCATGGGAGCTGCCATGACATGGTTTCTACAATAACCATGTAAGGAGTGACTTTGATAGTGCTGCATAGCACAGAAAAGTTCCACAGACAGATTTTACCTCTAGGGTAAATAGCACAGGTAATAGGCCAGCGAGTGATTTGAAAGGATGAGTACTCAAGCTTAAGAGACTCTTGGATTTCAGTGGAGTTTTAAGGCAAACCTGAATTTGCATATAAGAGCAGGAATTATGTTAATAGCACTTAGCACCTCCATGGTCAGGTCAGTTATTCATTTCAAGGCTCTGGATATCTCCAAATCAAGGGGCCCCTGATTCTCTCTTTTTTCCCAGAAATACAAGTTTAGAACAGGTTGCCTATAGTACCTCTGTGCCATTACTTACCTTTCTAAAAAATGTTATATAGCTGTTTTTATCTCCTCTCTGGCATGTGCTTCTAGCCCGAGATTGGGTCATAGAATGAGAAGTATTTGTTGGGTTACTTTGTAACGAATGCTGTCCAGCAACCACAGAGCCCATATCCCATATCCCAACTTCAACTAGTAGCAGGCACCAGCAAGGAACTGTGAATCTGGTGGTTGCACCACAAATCCTTGCAATAGGTCTCTACAGGGCTTTTTTTCAGCAGGAACTAGGGGGAACTCAGTTCCACCACCTCTGGCTCAGGTCTTCTGCTCTCTGCTCACCACTATCACTTGGTAACACTAAAGTCCAGCTTCTGCATTTACAAGTGATAGCTTATCTCCCAGTAGCTCCCACAGGTCAGATCTCCTGCCCAGATCTCACTGAGTACCGGACAGGGACAAGGGAGATACAGAACAGGTGCCCAGGGTTTAGTGCAGTCATGGGCAGGAGAGGGTGCGTGGTAGGCTACACCCTCTGTGGTCTCCATTTTTTCCCTGGTGACCAGTTGTTGAAGCTCTTACTGCATAATCTCCCTTGCAAGTGACTGTAGTATAGTATAGTATGCTGTTAGGTACTACAGCCAGATAGGTGTTTCAGCTTAATATTGCAACAAAGGTAAGATATATGACAGATGGTGGAGCTTTTAAGGTGGGGGGGGTGAGCGCAGTGGAGGGAAGAGCTACTAGTTGATGCCATTTGGCAGGTATGTGAGTGTGGCGGGCATGGTTGAGCTCCTGCACCTATTCTCTGAGAAAAAAAGCCCTGGGTCTCTACAAGCTGACTAGTTCTAAATATCTCTTCTACAAGAACAAAATACACTATTACATTTTTTCTTAAGTCCTGAATTACTCGACTTTTAACCTTAAAAAGTTGTATAAAAACGTATGTTTATCCTTTAATATCAAGAAACCCTAGTTCAGCTCATAAAACAGCTACAATGAAAATGTAATCTATAAAGCTTTTATGCAAGCAAGCTTTTATTTTAGCTTTATGTTAGCTAAGGTCTACATAAAGTAAATCTAAGGTATGTATATCTAGAGCGTGTGATAATGTGAAGGATATGAAAAAAATGCAATAAATTCATTAATGCGAGATACAAGAATGTGATAAAAAGACAGGAGGATGATATTAAATAAAGTAAATAAAATGAAACATGCACATTTTTATGAATTTTGTCTTTGCTATGCATTTCTTTCCCATGGTTCCAGGTATTCTAGACCAAGGTGTTTAAAGATGTCTTCTTCTGTTTTAGCTTTGAGAAACATTTTCTGGAAAAACAAACACAGAAAAGTATTTTGAATTATATTGTATTGATAATTACAACAAAACAGAGCATACAGATGTCCATTTTCTAACAGTCATACAGTGTATGTCAATATAAAGCAACACACAAAAAATAGAAAAATATTTACAAATATGCCTATAACAAATTTTATTCATAAAGTAATAGAAATATATATTTTTTTTATAAAATAAAGAAATTTAAAAAAACCTATTAGCATACATGATATGGGACCTCTTTAGTCGCTTCCTGCCCAGCCTATAGACATATGACGGCCGAGCAGGAGCACTACAGTTATGGGTGGATGCCATATGATGTCCTCCCAGTCTTGCACCTCATACGCAGCCTAAGAAATTAAATTATTTTAAAAAGAACCTTTTTAAAAAATTGAAATTTGTCTTTTTTTTAAAAACACTGTCACCAGTCATGTCCCTGATCACTGCCACACCAGTCACATGATGACATTAAACTGCTCTGGTGATTGTAAAAAAATAGAAATTGTAAAAAAAAAAAATAAAATAAATAAATAAAAATGTATTTTTTAATTTTTACAAAAATTCTGACAAAAAAAATACAGCTTCAAAAAACTCAGCATGCCTCTAACTAAAATGCACTGGACTGTCACTTTGTATTGGTCTATCACATAAAATCCCAATATAATACATACGTTTTTGTTTGAAACATGACAAAATGTGGATAATTTCAAGGGGTGTGAATACTTTTTCAAGGCACTGTATTATTTTACGTTTGTCATACACAGCTCAAATTTCAATCTGATTAACGCTGAATTGGTCAAAATTCAAAGCATGGGTTTAGTTCACTTTTAGTCCATTTACTTTCTAGTCTATTCACATTGTTGTTAATCATGCCCTGGTGAGGGGGATGGAGCCCTGAAGCACGTTGGCTATTTTTTGGATTGTCCCCATTGACTTTTTGGAATGGACTTGTATCGGACCTTTTGACAGTGGTGCGGTGCTTCAATTTCCATTTTTGTTAGATTACACTACAGACCAAGGAGAGAGTGGGTGGTGAAGTAGCTGACTGCCTGGGAACCAGATCATTTATACCAGCATTAAAAATTCAATATAGCAATACCAGTGAGATAAACCTATGGGTCCTATCCATTTTGCTGTACTGTTCAGATTCTCTGCCGTCATAGCCGTGAATACTGACTGTCAAATTACAATAACCTGCAGGGAGATTCCTTTATCCACACTGTCAGATGTTTATACTGAAATATTAACAGTATTATATTTATGGAAATATGCAAAAATCTACGGTTCAGAAGATGTGCACGTCTTTCCACAAGTCAACCAAATAATTCAAATTTGTTTATCTATGCTAGTTTGAAGACAAAATGAATACATTGGTGTGCTAATATATATATATATATCTGTCTCTTACATTCCCTCTGTTCGAGCACTGCAGCCTCCATCAGACTCCTCAGGATTCAACACTTCCAGTTTTGTATGCTCATGTCCCTATGCGGGAAGGGTTCCCTATGTCATTGCTATGTCCTGCGGTGATGCTGGGGTGGAGAATGGATCCAGAGAGCGGTGGTGGTGGACACAGGCATCCAACACTCTGGGAAGTGTCCAATGCTGGAGAGTCTGATGGAGGCTACAGTTCTGGAATTGAAGGGAGGTAGGAGAACCAGACTGACCAGACAGACCAGAGAAGTGAGTACAATACCTCTTCTATAGCAAGAACCTGCCACAGACAGATTTATTTAGCTGATTAAAGGTCACTTTAACCACCTCAGTATCGGACACTTCTACCCCCTTCCTGCCCAGGCTACTGGACGCTGTCACACTTTAAATGACATTTACTCAGTCATGCAACACTGTGCCCAAATTAAATTTTTATAACTCTTTTATGACAGATAGAGCATTCTTTTGGCGGTATTTAATCACCACTGGGTTTTTATTTGCTGGTATAAAAGAATGAAAAAATACATAATATTTTGGAAAAAACAAAAAAACTGTTTCTGTTAAAAAAAATTCAAAAAAATGATCTTTCTTCATAAGGCCAAATGTATTTTGCTTCATTTTATTAGTAGCAATAACCCAAATCAGTGTATATTAATTACTCTGTGTGAAAGTTATACTCTACAAACTATGGGATGTATATTTGAAAATTGATCAGTCCTGATGCACTGACTGCCTATTTCATTTCTTGAGGCCTAAAATGCCAGAACAGTACAAGTACCCCCAAATTACCCCTTTTGGAAAGTAGAAAATTCATGTGCAAAATAATATCAAATATAATTGGTGATGATACAAAAAAATATAACTTCAAATATCAAATTATATGGGTGATACAAATGATGGGAAATTTGACCACAAGCTCTTGTTACAAAAATACCATGTCTTAACACTTTATGATGGCTTAGTAAATAGCTTTCTGTGGATTTACAGACTATGAAAACAAACTAGGTGTTGATTCAACACGTGTGATTTCTTCTCAAACAAATAGACACGGACAAAATGTTATACTGTGCACAGAGTTTGATAATTTAATAAAGACTTATTTACGGTAAAGATAATTCTCTAATGAATTTTATGTTTAAACATATATCATAACCAAACCATTGATAAGATTTTAAAGTCAGTTTTTTTTAGAGATGTACAAAGATGTGTATTTCTCTTATAATTGGAATATAATAATTCATGCTGCAGGTAGAATTAAACAAACTCCAATGCTATGTCACAAAGGTTAAATGGTTTATCCATGTATATGCTAAATAATTCAATACCAAAAGATAAAATTGAAAATTAACACTTTACCGGAGATCTAAAAAACTTTTGTTTGAGAGATATCATCTAAGCATCCCAATTGACACCTCTACCATTCCTACATTTCTCCATCTCCCGATCTCCTCTCTTTCTCCTTCCGTCCTTCTTTAGATGTCTGCTTTCCAGATCCCCTCTCAGCTATGTGTATACACTTTTATCCCACCCAAAAAGTGGGTGTGTGTGTCACTACTATGTAATTAATGATCTCAAATTATGTGTTATTCCCACGTAACCATGACAACACAGTTTAGGAAGCCATTTTGGACCTTACCATGAACACCACTAGGGGGCAGTATTGTATTATTATTTACATTTAACTATTTTTAACATACTAAATTTAATTCCTGAATAACCTTTTGACTTAAGCTTAAAAGAAGAACATAAAATACCACGAACAGTCAAACTCATGTCAAACTTGGTAGACTTTGCGTCTTAAACAAAGATATATATATTTGTGAGACAATTTGGATAAGGTCATTAACTTAACTTCTCACATACCTTGAAAATTAAGTAATGGTACAAGAAACATCCTGGTTATTCAACATACAAGGATTATTACACAAGTATAGTTTCTATATTTTAAAACTCTTCATAGCCTTACAAACATGCTATATTCATTTTAATATATAAACTACCATATCCATGATTAATATTCAACAATAGATAATTAATAATATATATATAAATGTAAATAAAATGCACAAACCAAAATATGTGACATTATTAATTATTATTTTATTATTAATGTAATAATATTATAACTTATACAATAATACAATAATAATACAATTACTTGTTATGAGTAATTAGCTTTGTTTATAAGGCAGTTTAAATAAGCCCTCTTTTTGTTTCTCATTCCTGAGAAAATAAATTGTACGTCTGTAAGCTCATGGTTCCCTTATCTTGTTTATTTAAATAAGACTCCTCGAGATTTTTTTGCCTGGGAGAATTGTGCACTGGGACCTTTAAGGGAAAAACTCTAGTAACACTGTCTGTTCACCAGCCATGAACTTAGTTTTAACTTTAGAGAGAGAGAGAAAAAAAATCACAATAATGGCTTCTCTCATGTCCACAAAAACATATGTAAAATATATGATTAGGCTTCATTATAATCCTTTTAACCTCACTAGTTCTGACAACACAGAACTAGAGTTACTCTAGATGTGCTGCACATAGCAACAAATCACAATCCTTTATTGTCTACACAACAACAAATCCTTATTGTTTCTTAACAGCACAGTCTGGGATCCAAATGACCATTGTGAACAATACCTTTTTTTTTTCCTTTAGTCTTCAAAAAAGTAGGGAGTGGAGCTCCGGGGAACCTCAGTGCCAGCATCCTGGCACCAGGAGATCATTCCTCTCCGATCAGAACACTGCACAGGTCTTCTGCTAGTACTCCAGAAAAAGGCTGAAGTGCAGGGAAAGTAAGTGAGGGTGATAGCCCAGAGCTGCATAGAAAGGCTTACTTGCGGCCAGTATTTAATTCCCGGAGGTTAACTGATCAGGTGAGGAAGAAGGCATGGTTTGCCTCTAAAATGCATCCCCTTTGGCCATAGTGGCCATAGTGTCTCAGGGTTTGACAGGTCATTTGACAAGAGCTTGACAGCTCCCTCCTCATGGCGACTTCTCAGTAAACTGTCCGGACTCCTGCACCGCTTCCCACAGCAGCTTCAACATTCAGCGGCACCAGCATTGACTGGACTTTCCCTTGGTCATCCCATCTTGTCACTATCTGCTTGTCATCTCGGATTCTTTTGTGAGTGTACTTCTATTGTATAATTGTGCTTTTTATAATAAACTGTGCTACACTGTTGGCGGCTTGCCTTCCGTCTTCAAAAAAGTCCCTATTATTTTATTTAAAGGTTTAAAGCGTAGTAAACCGTAGGTGGTTAAAAAAAAAATTCTCTGCAAGGCAATATCATAATGTGCTAGTATGCATCGAATACCAGCACATTATGACAAACTTACCTTAGAACGAAGCCCTCCAGTGCTGCGATGTCACTGCTGAGAGGGCTGACATCTTCCCTTGGTCTTCCTTCTGGGTTCGTGGCCTCCAGCTACATGAGTGGCCCGGGGCATGATGACCTCATTCCTGCCCATGCATATGGGAGCAGCTGTTTACGGCACAGGCTCTTAAGGTCCGACATTGTAAGTCGGACCTTCAAAGCGTGTGCGCTGGTGATGTCATCGGCTGCATGCAGTCTGCATATCTTCTAAACTGTGCAAGTTTAGGAGATATTCACATTACCTATAAGTAAGCCTTATAATAGGCTTACCTGTGGGTAGAAGTGGTGTAACAGAGTTTACTACCACTTTAACCATTTAACCTGAAGCTTAGCTATAGGTTGACACTAAATGTTTGGAGTTAAATGATGGTGGCTAAAAAATAAAAAATGTATAAATGTATTTAAAGGTTTAAGTAATTTAACCTGAAGTTGAGTTATAGGTTGTCACAAGTCACCCACAAGTTGCACTTTTCTTCTTGAGCCTTTTATTTTACATTAAATAAAATCAGCAGAAAGATTATCACTCTGATGGAATTAGGGAGGTAGCACAACAGTTTTCAAAAGGTTGTTTTTTTTTCACAGGTAAGAAGTGAAGAGACCATAATGGAAGCAAGATGAGAATTTTCAGCATAATCTTCAGCAGCTGAGTGTACTTTCGCACAAAGTCTGCCAAATGTTCCATTCATTTCAAGATCTAGTTCAACAATTTTTGCAATTCATCAGAGCGTGTTAGTCTTTTGATCAGTCAAACACGGCCAACTTTTGTTATTGCCGTACACTGGCTCGGGTACTAATCTGCAATCATCAGCTCTGAGTAGGTCTTTTGTGTCAACAGAACAGCTAAAAGGTTTATGGTTTCATAGTTTACATTTCTGTACTAGCACTGGCATTATTTATCAAAGGGTCTAAAATAAGAATTGGCTGCATCGTCTTATAGCATTAGATCAGATTCCATCTGCAGTTTATTTATGCAAATGAGTGTAAAAATCTGTTTGGTTAATATTTGGCAAAACAGACAAAGAACATGTTATCTTTACACATTTAGGCAAATAGGGCTCATACTCTCAGCTGTGTTTCTTTTCCTCCAAGCTCTCCTACAATTTCATTGTTCAGGTATATGTAAATTCAAGGACAAAAATGTAATCATTTTCTATTTTATATATATTTGTTTTCCTTTATTTTCACTGGGTGATCCTGCCAGCAATACATTTCTTGTCCCATGATGACAATGCTTACTCATCGATATCTACGGAGAAGCGGTGTCACCCTAGTCCACTTGTTTTTTTGTTTTAGATCAGGGTCTCCAAATTTTTAAAACAAAGGGCCAGTTTACTGCCCCTCAGACTTTTGGGGTGCCGGACTTTGATCAGTGGAAGCAGAAAATGGTATCAATGGAAGGAATAGTGCCCCATCTTTGGCGTCAGTGGGAAGAAGATCTGATGCCTGATTATTGGTATCAGTGGGAAGAACTGCCCCTCATCATTGGTGTCAGTAGGAGAAATTGCCCCTCGTCATTAATGTCAGTGAGAGGAATAGTCCCTCATGATTGGTGTCAGTGGAAAGAATAGTCCCCCATCACTGGTGTCAGTGAGGGGAATAGTGCCCCATCATTGGTGTCTTTGGGATGAATAATCCCTCATCATTGGTGTCCAGTGGGAGGAATACTGCTCCGAGGGCCAGATAAAGGCAAGCAAATAGCCTCATCCAGCCCACAGGCCTCAGTTTGGAGACCACTGTTTTAGATTATAGAACACCTAACCCTCTCCATCTCTATAACATGGGGGTGATAGTTCACCGAGGTAATCTGTGCAGGGCTAATAATACTACTTGAGCTAGCACTTCCGAGTGTATGGAATAATACTGGGTTTCTGACAGGATCAACAGATATATTTAGCACTTTTGAAACAATACAGCCTAATGTTTTAATTTTCAGATTTGACAGAAAATAAGAGAAGTTCATTGGTCATATGCTCCTCCATCCCCTTAAGAACCGGGTAATTTACAATGGCTCCAATAGATCAATGGAGTGGCAGGTAAGCACAGGGACATTGTGTATCAGAGGGTAAGGAGTTGCCCAGAATGGGCAAAGTGGCAATTTTCTTTAAAGAACTCTAATTACCATATGTATTCAAAAAGACTGTTTGTGGCAATGAAGCCATTCTGAGGTTTTTGGAGAAATATTCAAAAGACTACTGCCAGATGTAGACAAGGATAAAAGGATAGAAGCTTTTGGCAAAAATTATCAAAGTTTGTATGTCTTTAAAGCATGACAGCTAGAAACACAGCTTATCCAGAACCATAAAGATCCAGTTGTAAATTTAGTCGTAATTTTGCCTTTATCTACATACAAGTTGTATATTTTGTTTATTGACTGCCATTAAGTAAATTCATTTGAGATTATCCTTTCTCCATTTTCTTCACTTCAGTAGTGAAGGTGTTTAGTTGATGATTATAATCAGTACTATTCTTTATGCCTTCCTTACAGGGGAAGTAAATAAGGAATTTTGTGTCACGCTCTACATTTCTACCAATTCAGAGCAGCATTTAACATGCTTATGGCTGATCTCTAATCAGCATCAATCAGGCTTATATAAATGCTTAAAAGCAGCTGGCACTCCCTTGTCTTCTCTGTGCCAATCAATGCTGTTATTTCGATGGCTGAAAATAATGCTTTCTGTGGCTGCAAACATGACCATTAACTACACTTAGTACAAAACAAATGCCTCTAGAAAAGATCATGCCCTGATTTGTTACTTCCTACATTTTTATGTTGGTATTGATAATCAATAGTACTAAAATCGCCAGCAGAGGAAACAAGGAGGCCTAGATTGTCATCATTTGTATTTTCTTATTAGCACTAATAGAGACCGCGATTCATGGACGCTTCCCTAAATAACAATTTGCTTCAATTACCTACTGTATGTCTCTGGCAAAACAAAAATAAGGGAAGTTTCAAAAGTCTGCTATACGTACATGAGCTCAAACAGTAAATACGCTTTAAAGCAAGTCTTCAGTGATCTCTGTAGCTGCAGGCACTGTACAGAAATTCATGGGAATGCAGGCCAGACCTTACCCTCCCCAAATACCATAAAAGCTAATACCTACTTAAATAATGACACACAACAAATTGTTGACAAAAAATTGGCCGCGGCACGTTTATTGGTGTATTCAATTAAATAAATAACTTCATCTTGATAATTGTATTAACTCATAAAATTCTTAACTTTCCAAACAATAAACTTAAAACAGCTCAGTCTTAAAGGTCTCAAGCATACAGAATATTTATAATCAAAGTCCCCTCTTCAAAAATGAAGGGTGACAGACCCACATAACGTGCCTATCGACTAGGGAGAGAGGGTGGGGAGCTTGTTGAGCCGACACTGACTGACTGACACTTACATAGTTACATAGCAGATGAGGTTGAAAAAAGAGTCCATCAAGTGCAACCTTTGTGTGTGATTATATGTCAGTATTACCTTGTATATCCCTGTATGTTGTGGTCGTTCAGTTGCTTATCTAATAGTTTTTTTAAACTATTGATGCTCCCTGCTGATACCACCGCCTTTGGAATTCCATATCCTTGCCGCTCAACGTAGTTTAAAGTTAAACCTCTTTTCTTCTAATTATAAAGAGTGGCCACGTGTCTTGGTAAACTCTTTTCTGCAAAAAAGTTTATCCCTATTGTGGGGTCACCAGCACGGTATTTGTAAATCTAAATCATATCCCCTCTCAAGCGTCTCTTCTACAGAGAGAATTTCAGTGCTCGCAACCATTCCTCATAACTAACATCCTCCAGACCCTTTATTAGCTGTGTTGCCCTTCTTTGTATTTCCAGTACATCCTTCCTGAGGACTGGTTCCCAGAACTGGACAGCGTACTCTAGGTGCGACCGGACCAGAGTCTTGTAGAGCGGGAGAATTATCGTTTAATCTCTGGAGTTGATCCCCTTTTTAATGCATACCAATATTCTGTTTGCTTTGTTAGTAGCAGCTTGGCATTGCATGCCATTGCTAAGCCTATCATCTACTAGGACCCCCGGGTCCTTTTCCATCCTAGATTCCCCCAGAGGTTCTCCCCCTAGTGTATAGATTGTATTCACATTTTTGCCACCCAAATGCATTATTTAAAATTTTTCTACATTAAACCTCATTTGCCATGTAGTTGCCCACCCCATTAATTTGTTCAGATCTTTGTAAAAGGTTTCCACATCATGCGGAGAAGTTATTGCCCTGCTTAGCTTAGTATCGTCCACAAATCCAGAGATTGAACTGTTTACCTCATCCTCCAGGTAATTCATGAACAAATTAAATAGGATTGGTCCCAGCACAGAACCCCGGGGGACCCCACTGCCCACTCCTGACCATTCTGAGTACTCCCCATTTATCACCACCCTCTGAACTCGCCCTTGTAGCCAGTTTTCAATCCATGTACTCACCCTATGGTCCATGCCAATGGACCTTATTTTGTACAGTAAACATTTATGGGGAACTGTGTCAAATGCTTTTGCAAAATCCAGATACACCACGTCTACGGGCCTTCCTTTATCTAGATGGCAACTCACCTCCTTATAGAAGAGTAATAGATTGGTTTGGCAAGAATGGTTCTTCATGAATCCATGCTGATTACTGCTAATGATACCATTCTCATTACTAAAATCATGTATATCCGGTTCCGGACCGGCGCACGACGATGTACGTCGGCAGAATGGCACGGCTGGGCAAATGGGCGTACCTGTACGTCCATTTGAATTCCCCGCCGTGCCATTGCGTGTGCGCCGCTGGCGGCACGCACGCGCGCCAGCCGGGAGCTTCGTGAGGTGGGTCACGGGTCCCGCAGACTCGATCGCCGTGGGGATACCCGCGATCGCCTCACTGGAGAGGGCAAACGGGGAGATGCTGATGTAAACAGCATCTCCCCGTTCTGCCTAGTGACAGTGTCACTGATCACTGCTCCCTGTCATCGGGAGCAGTGATCAGTCTAGTGACACATACAGCCCATCCCCCTACAGTTAGAAAACACTCCCCTAGTACTGATTAACCCCTCCCCGCCCCCTAGTGGTTAACCCCTTCACTGCCAGTGTCATTTACACAGTAATCAGTGCATTTTTAATCGCACTGATCGCTGTATAAATGACAATGGTCCCAAAAATGTGTCAAAAATGTCCGACATGTCCACCATAATGTGGCAGTCACAATAAAAAACGCTGATCGCCGCCATTACTAGTAAAAAAAAAATTATTAATAAAAATGCCATAAAACTATCCCCTATTTAGTAAACGCTATAACTTTTGCGCAAACCAATCAATATGCTCTTAAATCAAACCCATCTCTCCTCCATGTTCTTTGTTCCTAAGATTATGCCTTCTATCCAGTTTATGCCTTCTAGGAAGGTTCGTAGTTTAGGGAAGTTGGCTCTTTTGAAATTCAGTGTCTTTGTATTCCCCTTATGTTTCCTATTTGTGTGATTTATACTGAAGCCAATTGATCTGAGATCGCTGTTTCCTAAATTGCCCCGTATTTCCACATCCGTGATCAGGTCTGTATTGTTGGTAATCAGTAGATCCAGTAACGCTTTATTTCTAGTTGGTGCGTCTACCATCAGAACCATGAAATTGTCCTGCAAGACATTTAGGAACTGGCGAGCCTTAGACGAATGCGTGGTTCTTTCCACCCAGTCTATGTCTGGATAATTAAAATCCCCATTAAGATAACACTTCCCATCCTTGCTACTAATCCAAATGGTGACAGGAGATCCGTCTCCCCCTTCTCCCTCGGGTTAGGGGGCCTATAGCATACTCCCAGTATTATTTTCCCTGGAGCTCTACCCATAAGGAGTCCACCTCCTTCCTAGCTCCCTTAGTGATGTCATCTCTCACATTCACTTGTACATTATTTTTGATATAGGCATACCCCTCCCCCTTTCTACCCTCTCTATCCCTGCGATAAAGGGTATACCCTTGAATGGTTGCAAGCCAATCATGAGAGCTGCTGAACCAGGTCTCTGAAAATCCACAAAATCCAAATCCTCCTCGTACAACAGTATCTCTCATTCACCTATCTTGTCCGCCAGGCTCCTGGCATTGGTGAACATGCCATGTAGTTTAGACCCGGTCGCAAATACTGGCGGGAATATTCCTGTGAGGGGGCCTATATAATAAGCCCCTTTCTCCAGAACATTCCAAGGGGGTCACATGACATTCTGGAAATTCCCAAATGTCATGTGACCTTGTTTTCCCACCCAAATCCCGTTTACATTTCTTGAAAGGACCAGGGATCTTACCATTTATAATAATTTTTATTTTATTTTACTAGCAAACAGGAGGGGGCGGCCGCATGCCCATGCGGTCAGGCTTAAAGTTTTAAGCCTTCCTAGTCCATTCCAATGCCGCGTACACACGATCGGACATTCCAACAATAAAATCTCAGGATTTTTTTCAGACGGATGTAGGCCTAATGTTGGCTTGTCTTGCATACACATGGTTGCAAAATGTTGGAAGGGAAAGGGATCACCGCTCCAGGTGGAAATGTGGATATAGAACTCTCCTCGGACCTGGAACACCAGGTGTCGGCTAAGCATATAGCAACATGAGGCAAAAGGGAAGTTCTGGACAGCTGCACTCCGGAATATAGTCATAACTATGACTAAGCACTGTTAAGTGTGAAACGCGTCAGCTCGTTTGTCCCATTTTTTGCTGTGGCTTGTATCTGTTGCACTTTTTACTAATAAAGGCTATATTCCGGAGTGCGGCTGTCCAGAACTTCCTTTTTGGTCGCACAAATGTTGTCGGAAATTTCGACCGTCAAGAATACTCTGACTTACAACACGTACGAGGTCACTATAAAGAGGAAGTTCAAAAGCCAGTGCGCCACCCTTTGGGCTCCTTCTGCAAATCTCGTGTTAGTAGAAATTTGGTGAGAGATGATTCGTGCATTTCAGCCTCGTGCTTTCAGATCATTACTGCTCTTCAGTTTGTGCTTGTGGGTTCGTATCTAGTTTTCAGTTCGTGTAGTCAGTTCGCATCTGGTTTTCAGTGCGTGCTATTTATAGTGCGTATTTGATTTGCAGTGCGTTCATGTCCGCTCGTTTCTTAATTTCAGCTCGATCTTCTCAGGCCTTTCTGATTGTCAGTGCGTTCTGTTAGTACGTTCTGACCAGCCAACCGTTTTGAAGCCATGTTGAGGGTATGTACTCATTGTAGAGTTCGTGCTGTGCAGGGGCTTGGTGTTGGGGTTCTTACTTTGACCCAAGCCCAGTCCATGAACAGGGGGAGGAGGAGTTCATGGACAAAGAATTGGTTGCTCCAGCATGACCAATTCTCTCATATGCCTTTGTTGCGGGAGATCCGTGAGAATAATCCTGATGATTTCAGGAATTATCTCCAGATGACGGACCCCGTTTTTCACCGTCTGTTGGCTTTGCTGTCCCCTTATATTACAAGCAGGACACCTGCATGCGGCAAGCCATCACTCCTGAACAGAGGCTAGTCGCCACCTTGCGGTACTTGACGATGGCGAGAATTCTGCAGGACATCAAGTTCTCGACAGGCATCTCCCCCCAGGGTCTGGGGATCATTATTCCAAAGACCTGTTCTGCCATCATTCAGGTCCTGCAGAAGAACTATATTAAGGTAAGTTTTCTCCTTTAACATCACATTCTATGTATTTAATGTTTTCTAATGTATTGTATTTCTTTCATCATTCCCTAATTACCATGATTGTAATATGCTGTTAATGTCCCCTTTGTCCTCATGTATGCTGGAAGTTTTTAATGCTTCTTTTTTGTCCTTCATGCATATTTGCCTTCACTAACCTCCCCAGCATGCTATCCTGGGCCCATACACACCTAGCCTAGTCACTTAATAATGTATTTTGTCAGCTCCATTGTAGTGCTTACCCTAAACACCCCCTAAAATGTGTACAAATGATATTTGTGTCCTTAAATTCAGGCAGAGTGCCAGAGGCTTTTTTGGGGTCACAAAATCCTTTGGAACCCTTCCTCCCCTCAACCGCTAAGTCAACCGATACCAATAATCTGCTGACTTTGCCAAACCCATACACACTATACCTACCTCTTTTGTGGTCATATTTATGGATGAATTCACCAAAGCATGTAGTGAAAGGGCCTGCCTGAATACTTCAAATGGTACTGTTTAAAGTTTTGTTCTACTATTATCTTGATAGGTAATTGCAGAATGTAAAAATGTGCTTCAATTTGGACAGTGTGTATTCATATTTTTGTATTATGACACTTCTTACCTGTCCAGTGGGCTGCCAATAGTGTAAGTAAAGGAGGGGCTGGCCAAAGTAACACACATTATTTATGCATTCAGCTCTCAATGAAGTGGAGAGGGTTACCTGTCCAAAACATCTCCCCCCTAAAATTTTTACAATGGGCCATCAGAGGGGGTGAGGAATCTGATAGGTGGACCTTAGATTTTTTTCTTTAACTACTCCTTCAAATAAATGTTATACTTATGTTGCCAAGAATGTTTGTGTCTAATCTGCTTGCAATGTTATGTGCAAAAGTCCTAATTCATTTTTTTCTTGTTTCACTCCGCAGTTTCCTTCAACGCCACAGGAATGGCAGATTGTGGCTTCCCAATTTGCCCAGCGGTGGGACTTTCCCAACTGCGGAGGGGCAATAGATGGGAAACACATCCACATAGTCCCACCTCCCAACTCGGGGTCATACTATTACAACTACAAGGGATTCAATAGTATTGTGATGTTGGCGGTGGTGTTGGTGACATATGATTTTCTCTATGTGGACATCGGGAAGAATGGCCAGATGTCGGATGGTGGAGTCATCGCCCCGACCGAGTTCTACGGATGGCTCAGGTGGTGGTGGCTTGTGATTGCGACCTCCAGAAGACAACATGGCTGGTCTGCCGTTCATCTTTTGCCGTTCATCTTTGTCGCTGATGAAGCATTTGGGCTGGGTGATCACCTTATGTGTCCGTTCCTGATGAGGACCCTCACCCCGGACCAGAGGGTTTTTAACTACCAGTTGGCCAGAGCCAGAAGAGTGGTGGAGAATGCTTTCAGAATAATTGTCAGCCGATTCTGCCTATTCCTTACGCCAATCAACATGGCGGAATATAAACTTAACCATATAATCCTTGCATGCTGCATTCTCCACAACTTTTTAAGGCGAAATCCTATGAACTATGTGGCCTCAGTTGGGCCTGAGGCCAGATTTCAAGACCAAACCCTGACGGCGCTTGAAGCTGGCCATCCTGGTTGCACACACAAAACGCGAACATTGATATTCCGTTATGGTAGATGGCACATGTTGACACACTGTGTGCATCTTCAAAGTTTGGCTTTAAAAATTTTGGAGAAAAGTTAGAAAAATAGAAACAATTTGATAAATGTTAGTGTGTTTTCGATTCTGCCTAAAAACATCAATGATGTTTTTGAGTCTTTTCTCAACATCATTGATGTCTTCCTTGATCTTCTGTAAATCCCGACTGCATACCATGATCTCCCTGATGAGGACGTGTGCACTTGCACTTGTGAAATGTGTTTCTTCTTCCGCAACATCCACATCACCTACAAAAAAAAAAACACACCATGTATTATAAATATGCAGGCATACATCTATTACCTGAAGCTGTGGTCTCAGACACTCACCTGTTGTGGTCACTATTTCACCCACCTCATAAACCTCTCCTTTCTCCACATCCTCTGGTTGTTGTTTTGGGATTTCCCCTTCTTTAGGAGGTTGGGGGTCCCTGGTGACCTCAGATGTCCCAAGTCTTTTCTCCCCTATGTGAATAAAGTAAAGGTATATACAAGAAAAAAAGAGAGGGGCAAGTGGGACTTTAAATGAAGCATGTCAATTGAAAGTATAATAATGAATACCTGTGAGTAGGTAAAATGATTGGATTTAATTAATAGTCAAGTCCATGATTTTGATGCATACAGTACCAATAAAGTAGTATAAATACAGACATAATCGCATGAATTGATATAAACGCATATTTAGCAGTAACAATCGAGGAAACTCAGTAGTGTAAACAAATCAATGGACATACATATATGCAATTCATAACAGAAGTACATGAATTAAAATCGCCAATCAAAATCACAAAATCGCATGAAATGAGAAAACTCAATAAAAAATTGATAAATGTCAGGGATATGATTTAGGCTTGATAGGGCATCCTTAGTTTGCGAACCCGACGCGTTTCTTGGCTTCTTGCCAGTCATCAGGGGTGGGATGCATAATTTAACTGAGGAAAACAAAAGAATATCATAAATATTGATACATGTGGAACCTCCGGCCAATAGAGAAAATCGTATCAGAAATGTCCAAATTGTCTACTTTGAATGGAAAAGCTACTTACAAAAATAGCCCAAAAGTCAAGAGGGGTCACCAGCAATGGGATCTGTTAGGGTGTGAGATATAACCGTCTCAACCGGGGTTGAGGCAGGGCACCGACCATCCTTCCAAAGTAATTGGAGGGTGGGCCAGGAGAGACCACAGCCGACTGATTCCTGAGCCCTCAGTATATTGGTCAATGAGTTGTAAATGGGAAAATCTGCAGAAAATTGAAAAAAATATGGTGTGTCAAAGGAAGTAAAACTGGAGTAGAAAGTGTTGGATGAATGAAATGACTGAAAGAAATATGTGCTTGGTGCATATAAAAGAGTAAATGTGTAAAAAATAGGATAATAAGGGGAAATGAAATGGATGCATGAAAGTGCACATGAAAAAGGATAAGTAAAGAAACCCATAGGGAATGTGTGAAGATAGAGGATGTCCTGCACTGGGTAAATAGGTGAGAGGATGGGAATATGTGTACTGTAAGCAGAAAAGAAGATGTAAAAAATATATATTAATTACCCATGTGTTGAATAGTGCTGCTTAACAGAGCGGTCCTTTCCCAGTGAAGCACAGTGAGGGAGTGAACCGTCAGTCTGTTGGTCCCAGCTGATATACTCTGGCCCTGGGCGGGTCCCTGCCAGCGTCATGCATGACGTCATTGGTAGCTGAGAGATGAGAGAGCAATCACAGCTGAGAGTAACTCAGTGGATGTCTGCTCATCACAGCTGTAGGCGTCAGGTGGAGAAAAAACAAAACCCGGCTCACACCTTGCGGCATCAATTGATGCCACTTGGGGGGCCATTTTGTGCATGGCGCCGATGCGTTGAGATCGGGCCCCAACCGCCCCGAAATGCATGAGGGGAGGTGGGGAGGGAGCTGAGCGCATCGCAACCCCGGACAAAGAGACTGCAAAATATCAAAACACTCCAGCCCATGTGCTGGATTTAAATCAATAAGTGAATTCCAGGGAATAAGGACCCTGGAGTTGGTACAAAATAGTTCTCAATAGACTCAAGGGAACACATGTAAAAATATGCTATGTAGTCACAGACTGTTACTCTGTTGGAAAATAAGTAACGGATTTGGGATAAAGATACAAAAAAATATATTTAAACTAAGGATAACAAAAATAATGATAGTGCGATTTGGTCACCGAGGGAGCGGGTGTCTTCCACCCAAATATATATATATAAACAAAAGAAAGTGACCAGTCGCATGAACTAAATATCAATGGCATGCTTCCATCCCGGGTTCATATATACAAGAAAAAAAGAGAGGGGCAAGTGGGACTTTAAATGAAGCATGTCAATTGAAAGTATAATAATGAATACCTGTGAGTAGGTAAAATGATTGGATTTAATTAATAGTCAAGTCCATGATTTTGATGCATACAGTACCAATAAAGTAGTATAAATACAGACATAATCGCATGAATTGATATAAACGCATATTTAGCAGTAACAATCGAGGAAACTCAGTAGTGTAAACAAATCAATGGACATACATATATGCAATTCATAACAGAAGTACATGAATTAAAATCGCCAATCAAAATCACAAAATCGCATGAAATGAGAAAACTCAATAAAAAATTGATAAATGTCAGGGATATGATTTAGGCTTGATAGGGCATCCTTAGTTTGCGAACCCGACGCGTTTCTTGGCTTCTTGCCAGTCATCAGGGGTGGGATGCATAATTTAACTGAGGAAAACAAAAGAATATCATAAATATTGATACATGTGGAACCTCCGGCCAATAGAGAAAATCGTATCAGAAATGTCCAAATTGTCTCACCTATTTACCCAGTGCAGGACATCCTCTATCTTCACACATTCCCTATGGGTTTCTTTACTTATCCTTTTTCATGTGCACTTTCATGCATCCATTTCATTTCCCCTTATTATCCTATTTTTTACACATTTACTCTTTTATATGCACCAAGCACATATTTCTTTCAGTCATTTCATTCATCCAACACTTTCTACTCCAGTTTTACTTCCTTTGACACACCATATTTTTTTCAATTTTCTGCAGATTTTCCCATTTACAACTCATTGACCAATATACTGAGGGCTCAGGAATCAGTCGGCTGTGGTCTCTCCTGGCCCACCCTCCAATTACTTTGGAAGGATGGTCGGTGCCCTGCCTCAACCCCGGTTGAGACGGTTATATCTCACACCCTAACAGATCCCATTGCTGGTGACCCCTCTTGACTTTTGGGCTATTTTTGTAAGTAGCTTTTCCATTCAAAGTAGACAATTTGGACATTTCTGATACGATTTTCTCTATTGGCCGGAGGTTCCACATGTATCAATATTTATGATATTCTTTTGTTTTCCTCAGTTAAATTATGCATCCCACCCCTGATGACTGGCAAGAAGCCAAGAAACGCGTCGGGTTCGCAAACTAAGGATGCCCTATCAAGCCTAAATCATATCCCTGACATTTATCAATTTTTTATTGAGTTTTCTCATTTCATGCGATTTTGTGATTTTGATTGGCGATTTTAATTCATGTACTTCTGTTATGAATTGCATATATGTATGTCCATTGATTTGTTTACACTACTGAGTTTCCTCGATTGTTACTGCTAAATATGCGTTTATATCAATTCATGCGATTATGTCTGTATTTATACTACTTTATTGGTACTGTATGCATCAAAATCATGGACTTGACTATTAATTAAATCCAATCATTTTACCTACTCACAGGTATTCATTATTATACTTTCAATTGACATGCTTCATTTAAAGTCCCACTTGCCCCTCTCTTTTTTTCTTGTATATATGAACCCGGGATGGAAGCATGCCATTGATATTTAGTTCATGCGACTGGTCACTTTCTTTTGTTTATATATATATATTTGGGTGGAAGACACCCGCTCCCTCGGTGACCAAATCGCACTATCATTATTTTTGTTATCCTTAGTTTAAATATATTTTTTTGTATCTTTATCCCAAATCCGTTACTTATTTTCCAACAGAGTAACAGTCTGTGACTACATAGCATATTTTTACATGTGTTCCCTTGAGTCTATTGAGAACTATTTTGTACCAACTCCAGGGTCCTTATTCCCTGGAATTCACTTATTGATTTAAATCCAGCACATGGGCTGGAGTGTTTTGATATTTTGCAGTCTCTTTGTCCGGGGTTGCGATGCGCTCAGCTCCCTCCCCACCTCCCCTCATGCATTTCGGGGCGGTTGGGGCCCGATCTCAACGCATCGGCGCCATGCACAAAATGGCCCCCCAAGTGGCATCAATTGATGCCGCAAGGTGTGAGCCGGGTTTTGTTTTTTCTCCACCTGACGCCTACAGCTGTGATGAGCAGACATCCACTGAGTTACTCTCAGCTGTGATTGCTCTCTCATCTCTCAGCTACCAATGACGTCATGCATGACGCTGGCAGGGACCCGCCCAGGGCCAGAGTATATCAGCTGGGACCAACAGACTGACGGTTCACTCCCTCACTGTGCTTCACTGGGAAAGGACCGCTCTGTTAAGCAGCCACTATTCAACACATGGGTAATTAATATATATTTTTTTACATCTTCTTTTCTGCTTACAGTACACATATTCCCATCCTCTCACCTATTTACCCAGTGCAGGACATCCTCTATCTTCACACATTCCCTATGGGTTTCTTTACTTATCCTTTTTCATGTGCACTTTCATGCATCCATTTCATTTCCCCTTATTATCCTATTTTTTACACATTTACTCTTTTATATGCACCAAGCACATATTTCTTTCAGTCATTTCATTCATCCAACACTTTCTACTCCAGTTTTACTTCCTTTGACACACCATATTTTTTTCAATTTTCTGCAGATTTTCCCATTTACAACTCATTGACCAATATACTGAGGGCTCAGGAATCAGTCGGCTGTGGTCTCTCCTGGCCCACCCTCCAATTACTTTGGAAGGATGGTCGGTGCCCTGCCTCAACCCCGGTTGAGACGGTTATATCTCACACCCTAACAGATCCCATTGCTGGTGACCCCTCTTGACTTTTGGGCTATTTTTGTAAGTAGCTTTTCCATTCAAAGTAGACAATTTGGACATTTCTGATACGATTTTCTCTATTGGCCGGAGGTTCCACATGTATCAATATTTATGATATTCTTTTGTTTTCCTCAGTTAAATTATGCATCCCACCCCTGATGACTGGCAAGAAGCCAAGAAACGCGTCGGGTTCGCAAACTAAGGATGCCCTATCAAGCCTAAATCATATCCCTGACATTTATCAATTTTTTATTGAGTTTTCTCATTTCATGCGATTTTGTGATTTTGATTGGCGATTTTAATTCATGTACTTCTGTTATGAATTGCATATATGTATGTCCATTGATTTGTTTACACTACTGAGTTTCCTCGATTGTTACTGCTAAATATGCGTTTATATCAATTCATGCGATTATGTCTGTATTTATACTACTTTATTGGTACTGTATGCATCAAAATCATGGACTTGACTATTAATTAAATCCAATCATTTTACCTACTCACAGGTATTCATTATTATACTTTCAATTGACATGCTTCATTTAAAGTCCCACTTGCCCCTCTCTTTTTTTCTTGTATATATGAACCCGGGATGGAAGCATGCCATTGATATTTAGTTCATGCGACTGGTCACTTTCTTTTGTTTATAAAGTAAAGGTATACTTAGCACACAGATGAGGCAAGAAATAGGAATATGAAACATTGTTTGTAAGTGTCGTACAATTGTCTGTTTTGGCAGTTCAAATCTGAAGACATGATCTTTTCCCTTTACAAAGCTGGAATAATTACCTTTTTTGTTAAAGTATCACACATGGAAACACCCCTAGTATCCACTGGAGCACCTATGTGGGACACCCTAAAAAGTTTGTTCTGGTGTCCCACACTAGTGCTCCTGCGTCCAGATGTGTAAACAGCTGCTGAGTGTCTCCTTAGACTGAATAAAGTTTGCATTTCATTCTAGTTACAAACCCATCTAGACAACAATGTACTAAACTTCTTTTAATACAAATAGGCATGACTAAATGTAGTTAACCTGCATCTGCAAAAAACATTGTATTAGTGGGAGAACGAACAATGTTTACTACGAACGATTACTGTGCCCACAAACCTGAAACTTGCCATTTTAAACTGTAAAACAGTAAAAAAAGCACATGGAGCAGCACGAACGTCATAATAATAATAGGAACACGCGACAAAATACTTACTTTTTTGCAGCACTCTCTTGATTCTTCTGTACTGATCCTGCTCCCTCAATTTGAGGTCTGACCAGCATTTCCTCAGTTGATACTTCAATCGCCGTACCCCAAAATTCTTTGGCAGACTTTTCACAACTTTAGTCATGATCTTGGCCTTTCTCACATTTGGGTTTGGGTAAGGTCCATGCTTCCCGTGATAGTTGACCCTCTTGAAGATGTCCACCATCTCTACAAAGGCCATATTTTAGGCCTTAAATATCCTTGTTGTTGCTGCTGCTGTCTTCATGCACTTGTGCTTTCTCTGCCATGTGCTCTCCCACTGCACCGAAAGAGAAGGGGAAGGGAATTTACTGGATAGGAGGTCAGGGCCGGGTGGAGTTTCAAGCATGCGCAGTGTATATAAAGCGTAACACGCGTGTTTCGTACGTACGATCTGTGAGCGGAGGAAGGACTAGCGGAAGCACCGATCGTGATAACAAAGATACAATTTTAACTTGGGCCTATACTGCTTATAGATTTAGGCCTATATTGGGACAAGATTATGAGAGTTAAAAAAGGGGGGGTGTGGGACTTTAAATGAGGCAATTGACTTGTGGAAGTAGATAACCACTCTACCTCCACAAGTCAATTGCCTCATTTAAAGTCCCACATCCCCCCTTTTTTGGTTACGTACTTGGGATAGAGGTACATATAATGTGCCTCATTTAAAGTCCCAAACTCCCCCCCTTTTTGAGATTATGTACGTTTAGCCTGACATTAGGGTTTGTCTTGTGTTGTGTCTTGCAAAGAAAATGGATCTATTGAATGATCAGGACTTTATCCCTATATTCATTGATATGTACAGGGAGCTGCCCTGTCTGTGGCAGGTAAACCACCCCTTTTATAACAATAAAAGAAAGAGGAGGCAGCACTGGATCAATTGTTGGAATTCGTGAAGCCGCAGATCCCCACGGCAACCATCAACTATTTGAAGGCAACAATTGGTGTCATGAGGAGCACATATAGTAGGGAGCGCAAGAAGGTCCAGGATTCCTAGAGATCAGGAGCTGCAGCAGATGACATTTATGTACCCAGGCTGTGGTACTATGACAGACTGCATTTTCTGGCAGACCAGAGGGAACCCAGGCCAGCACTCTCCAGTCTTCCTTTAATGCTTCCTTCCACCCCAGCTGAGGCTTCCGATGTCCAACCTGGGCAACCCACCAAGGAAGATGTGTAGGAGCCCAGCTTGAGCCAGGTAAAGCATTATTCAAGATATTTCTTGGCAAAAAATGTATGATGTTATCTAGATATTATTATTGATCACTAACTTCTGATTTAACAAAGTGTTTTACATATCAATAGACAGTAGTGGCCACAAATGATTGGGACAAGAAGGAAAAATGCTGGGGTCAGAATGATAGTCTTTTCTATTTGTTAAAGCGGGATTCTGGCCAGCTAATTTTTTTTTAAAGTCAGCAGCTACAAACACTGTAGCTGCTGACTTTAAATAAGTAGACTTACCTGTCCTGGGTGCCCGCCATGTCGGCCGCCCGAGGCAGATCCGTCCCTCGGATCTCAGGTCCCGGCACCGCCATCCTAGGTAAGGGAAACAGACAGTGGAGCCTTGCGGCTTCACTGCCAGTTTTCTACTGCGCACGCGCGAGTGGTGCGGCGATCTGTGAATGGCCCCGTGGTTTTCTGGGAACACACACAGTTCCCAGAAGGCAACGGGGGCCGCTCAGCTAGGAGCAGAACATGCCGCAGAATAGGAACAGGCAGATTAGGAAGACTGCCTAGCAACAAGGGTTCAGATAAGTTTAAATTTTTTTTTTTTTCAAATGTTTTTATTTTTATTTTTTTTAGGATTTTTGGTGAAATTTTTTTTTTCAGGGTGGCCCTCCACTTTAACATTCAATTTGCAACAGTCATGAGCTGAAAATTGTGTGTAATTGATGAACCAAGAACTAAAACTATGTCCCTTTTTCATACACAGGAAAGTCTCAGCCAGGAGGAGGCCGTGGAAAGTGGCAGCCAGGAGGTGGCGGGGGAAAGTGTCAGCCAGGAGGTGGCCGAGCCCAGTAGCCTGCCTGAATCCCAGGTCTCTCCCCTCCGCCTTCAAAAAAAAGGCCCAGGAAGAGGAGTAACCTGGAGGAGGCTGCACTTGGGCTATTTCAGAAGGCTACTGCGGCCCTCAGAACGCCCCCCAATATTCAAGAGGACTATGCCTGCATGGCAGCCTGCAAAATGCAGGAAATGTGAGGAAGTTATCTTACAAGCCCTAAATAAGGGGTTGAGGGATGAACTCACAAGCCAAAGCCAGGTTTGTGAGTTTGACCGTCGTCCTCCTCCTCCACCTCCTGCTACAACTCCAACACCAGAGCCACAGCCCGGAAGCAAGTGTGTAAGGAAGACAAGAGAGTGATGGCCTGGGTTCAGTCTGGTCTGACAAAAGACGCAGGCTGTGTAAGACCACAGCCTGGGGTCATATATGTCATTTGCTGCTGTTTATGATCTCTTGGAGTCCTGGACCAGATTGTACTCACTATTATATGGACTCCTCATGCTACCAATTTTGGCTGTAAAATAGTTGATGTGTGCCCTGGGGTACAAAGGCTTCGCCAATTTCACCAGTTTATCCAGTGATGCCTTCCTCTTTATTTGGTTATTACCCATAATAAATGGCTATTTTTTGTTCACAAATACTTGCCTATGTGTTTAACTTCAAAAAGGACAGTTTGTTTGTGAGTAGGCAGGTACATTTCAAAAAGACAATGTCAAATTAACAAGGGACACCAACACCAAAAACCCTCCTTGAGGTTAAAAGATGCAAGTCAATAATGGTGTTGTGGTAACTTGACACACAAAACAACAAAAAATATTATGAAGATCAGTAGAAAAAAAATCTAAAAAAAAAACAGGAGATCTTGATAAAAAAACAAAAGTAGATCACTATATAAAAAAAAAGGAGATCTTGATAAAAAAAAAAAAAAAGATCACTATGAAAAGAAATTCAAAACATCATTATGGAGATCAGATGAAAAAAATAACAAATATTATTCATGAGATCACAAGAAATAATAAAGAAATCAGTTTGTGAGAACTCTGTGTGACTATCAGCAGCAAAACAACTTCATTATTCTAGCATTATAAATAAGAAGAGAATGCGCTGCATTAAAGGATTAAAAAATTGTGCAGCATGACGAATATGTATCAGACCGAGTGCTTCCATCTCGTACTTGATTCAAAGCATGTGTGGAATTTTGTGCGTCGGAATTGTGTACACACGCTTGGGATTTCCGACAACGGATTTTGTTGTCGGAAAATTTGAGAACCAGCTCTCAAATTTTTGTTATCGGAAATTCCGACAAAAAATGTCCGATGGAGCCTACACACGGATAGAATTTGGAAGCTCCCATCAAACATTTGTTGTCGGAAAATCCGATCGTGTGTACGCGACATTACAGTTCACAGCAGAAACACTGAAGTCATTGAAGTGTTTCTCTTAGCAGCTCAATCCATCCTGCTTCCCAATCTTAAAAAAGAAGCGCAGAATATGAAAAAAACAAACACACATACTCACCTAGGTGGATGGAGCAACGGTCTGATCCTTCATCTGTTCCCTGCCGCCTCTACACTGAGAATTGAGCAATCAAAACAAAGTCTTCAGTGAGCAGAGAGCTGGTGATTGTCAGTCAAAACCTCTCTGCTCCTCCATCGCTCACTGGAGCATCTGTCTGTGGAGGCGGCACGAGCGGTTGGCTCAGGTTCTCAGCAGTGTGCTGAGAGGCTAAGCCAGCTGCTGGTCAGGGGTCTGGGTGGATCCCAATATTAAAGTCAGGATCTCTCCAGAGTCTAGACAGGCTGAGTTGAGACCAGCCTGAGTTCAGGCTGAGGCCTGCTGTCAGCTGAATATGGTCACAAGAGTGCAGAACAAAGTGCACTGCTGTAATCCTGTCAGGGCTGGGCTCAGCCCTTCCTTCTCTGAGCTGGCCGCTCAGCTGTCGGCTAATTGCCAGCTCCCATCTCTCTCCACAGTTACCCAGCTGTTGTTGATTCTGCTCGTCAGTCCTGCCTACTTAAAGTCGTCCAGCTCACTTGATCTCTGCCTTCGCCTTTGTCAACATCACAGAGACTTTCTCCTGTGTTCCTGTTGAAGACTTGCTTGGCTGACGTTCCTTCTGGCTCCTGATTCTGCTTGCTGTACTACTACGTTTATCTCTGGCTCCCTAACATTTGCTTGGATGACTACCCAATCCGGTTACTGAACTCTGGCTTGTTTTGACTATGCTTACTCTGTTTACATTATTATTATTAAACAAGTGTGATTTAACTATACTTCTGTCTCGGTCTGATTCATGGTTCCTGATAAAATGATAAAAGAGCTTTGGCCCTGCTTCTCCTTTAAAAGCACCTGCTTTGTGTTTTTATTGGAGGTTAGAAAACTGGAAGGCTGCTGAATGAATGAATGAATGAATGAATGAATAATTTGTAAAGCGCTGCAAATGCGAACTGAATCGCCTCAAGGCGCTGAATATGTTGTGTTGTCAGCTTCTTAGAAGAGGTAGGTCTTGAGTTTTTTCCTGAAGGCTAGATGGTTTTCTTCCATGCGGATGTTAGTCAGAAGAGCGTTCCATAGCTGAGGTCCTTGGACTGCAAACCTTCTTTCTCCCTTTGCTTTGTAGCGGAATTTGGGAATAAGGAGGAGGTTTTGGCTAGTTGATCGAAGGTTGCGATTGGGTGAGTAGTGTTTTATTTTATCTCGTAGGTATTGAGGGGCGTGTATGCATTTGTGGGTGAGGCAAAGGGTCTTGAATGTGATCTGATTCTTTACGTTTAGCCAATGTAGGCTCCTCAGGGATGGGGAGATGGACTCCCAGATTTTTTTTCCTGTTATCAGTCTTGCCGCCGCGTTTTGAATGGCCTGTAGGCGCGCAAGCTGAAATTGGGGTAGTCCTATGTAGAGCGAGTTTGCGTAGTTGTGAATTGATGATTGTTCCAACTACTGCTGCTTTGTCCTCTTCTGGGATGAAGGGGATGAGTCTACGTAGCAGGCGGAGGAGATGGTGGGATCCGCTAACTACTGATCCTATTTGTGCATCCATTGTCATTTCTGAGTCGAAGATAACTCCGAGACTCTTGGCTTTGGTGCTTGGAGAGATGGTCTGTCCAAAGATGGTGGGAGGTGTCCACGGGGTCTTGGTTTTGGGACTTTGGTTAGCGTGTAGGAGAAGAAGTTCTGTTTTTGAACCGTTGAGTCTGAGGGAGCTGAGGGTCATCCAGTCATCTATCAAAGTGAGGCATTTCTCTAACTGCTGATGGTGGTCTTTTTGTCCCGTGATGCGAAGGTAGAGTTGGGTATCATCAGCGTATGAGTGGAAGCGGAGGTCCGATTTTTTGATAATTTTGAGGAGGTGGCGGATGTAGATGTTGAATAGTACTGGTGACAAGGGTGAACCCCGAGGGACTCCACAGGAGATTGCACGGGTTTCAGAGGTGAATGCTCCTAGTTTCACTTTCTGAGAGCGATTCTCTAAGAAGGATGCAAACCACTTTAGACCAGAATCTGTGGCTCCTGCTACTTCTGCGAGGCGGGTAAGTAGAGTATTGTGATCCACTGTATCAAATGCTGCACTGAGGTCTAACAGTACCAGGAGACACGATTCTCCGTCGTCTGCTGCTTCAAGGGCATCGTCCCATATTTTGAGCAGAGCTGTTTCTGTGCTATGGCCTGGGCGGAAGCCCGATTGCAGAGGGTCCAGGAGTTGGTGGGTGTCCAGGTGGTATTGTAGCTGTTGTACTACTGCTTTTTCCATTATCTTGGAGATGGTGTTTAGGCTTGTTATCGGTCTGCGGTGGTTAGGGTCTTTAGGGTCGAGATTGGGTTTCTTTAGCAGGGGTTTGACGATGCCTTGCTTGAGGGTGGTTGGCACATTCCCTTCTTTAAATGATTGATTTATGAGGTGTGTTTATATTAGGGGCCAAAATGTCGGAACATTCTTTCAGAAGTTTTGTGGGAATTATGTTGTTTGGTGATGAGCTGTCTCGAAGGCTTCTGATAATGTTTTTAGTCGTGTCTATGGTGATTGGGGTCAAAGAGAAATCCGGTGGTTGTGCGATGTTCGTGTCGATATCCTCTTTTTGCTTTGGTTGAGTGAGGTTGGTTGTTTTTTTTTGTTGAATTGATTTCTGAATGTTGTCGATTTTGTCGATGAAGAAATTTGATAACTCATTGCAAAATTCTTGAGTATCATTTGCTGGGGACTCTAAGCAAGTTGGGTTCATTGACTGGGCGACTATTTTGAAGAGTTCTCGCGGCCGGTTTAAGGCAGTTGAGATGGTGTTCAAGAAATGTTCTTTTTTGGCTTGGAAGATTGCTTTGTGGTATTTCACTGTGAGTATTTTGTAGTTTGTATGATTTTCCTTGGTAGGATTTCTTCTCCATGCTCTTTCAGTTCTTCTACGTTCTTGCTTGAGTAGGGTGAGAGTGCCATTAAACCATCTTGAGTTTTTTTTTGCGGATTAGTGTTCTGCGTTTTGGCACCACTGCGTCTGCTGTTTGTAGTAATGCCTTGTTTAGGGAGTTGAGCGTTTGTTCCGTTGAAAGGTATAAGTTTAGTAATGGTATTTTGTTTGATAGTGTGGTTTTGAAGATTTCGGAGTGTAGTTTCTTCTGAGATCTGTTCCAGTGTGTTGTTGTTGCATGTTTCTGTTTTTGGAGGGTGGTGTTAGTGGTGATTTTAAATTTGATAGCATGGTGGTCCGTCCATGGTAGTGGTGTGTTGTCAGATATGTAGATGTCCATATTCTGATTGAAGATGAGGTCTAGAGTGTGTCCTGAACCGTGCGTGGGGGCATTTATCAGCTGTTGCAGACCTAGTTCTTCCAGTTGGTTGATGCTGCTGAGTAAAGCCCGCCTTACACAATTTGAATTTTGACTGGGTCAGCAATAAGAATGTATGGGCAGGCTCAATGTGCCCCAGTTGATCGATCAATCAACTTGGGTACAACCAGCCTGCTAGATTTTACATGTGATTTTTGCTAGCGGCTGTCATACCGGCTAGCAATAATCACTGTGTCCTCCCAGCAGAGATGGCTTCCCCCCCGTTGGGAGAACACAATGGCTCAGTGGGAGGGATTCCCCTGTCAACACTGTCTGTGTGGTTGCAGGAAAGAAATTTGCCCTGTCTATGGCCGGCCTAACTGCTGAGAAAAGAAGCAGGGGAAATTGATTTGGCTTAAACAATAATTTGTGCTTTTTGTGAGATTTTGAAGGAAGAATTGCTAAACAATGTCTGCAACTACAGAGGCCAGCGAGGGCTTGTTTTAAAGTTAATTTTCTGTTTTCTAAGAATCTGTAAACACATGTCCTGGTAGGTTAATTGGCTCCTGTCTAAATTGTCCATAGTATGTGTATGTACGAATGTGTATTAGGGACCTTAGATTGTAAGCGCCTTGAGGGCAGGGACTAATGTTAATGTATAAAATATATATATGTAAAGCGCAGCATAAATTGACAACATAATATAAGTACCTGTAATAAAAAAAAGCAAATGTCTATAGCCTGGGCTCAGTTACACTCAAAAGGAAAAAATATACTGTAACTCCCTCACTCCTCAGCAACCACACTGGTGTCAAACACTGGTCCCCAGGGCCACCTTAATAACATCATGGGCCTCTGGGCAAAGTAATTCACTGGGGCCCCAATCCCTGCTGGCCATCCTCTCTTACACATCCTGCCCATGCAAACAGCAGCAGTAGTAAGATGCTCCATCTTGGGGGTTCCTCCTTAACCCCTGCAAAGCGCAGGAAGCATGCCAGAAACCGTGGGAGGAAAGTAGCTGGGAGAGATGTTATTCCGACAGTGTTCAGGGGTGCCCATGGGTTAAGATGGCCCTGCCCGCCCCCACTCTTCCAAGATCTTTACTCGACTTAAAGCAGCACAGTATCCATCCTGAAAATCTCCTCGCCATGCTCTGCTTCTTCAGGGCAAGCATTAAATCTCCATTTATTCATATAGCCATCTGTCCACCACAAATAACAAATAACTATCGTTTTTCCATAGAACTGAACAGAGATTTCTCCATGCATAAAAGACAGATAAGTATGTATGAAGCAGGCCACATAGTTACATGATCTGATTTAAAGCCTCCTTCAGATTTACCAAGAACTATATTTTTTAAGCTCCTGCTTCATTGAATATACAGCTGTGCTCATAAGTTTACATACCCTGGCAGAATTTATGATTTTTTGGCCTTTTTTCAGAGAATATGGATGATAACACAAAAAAAATTTCTTTCACTCATGGTTAGTGTTTGGCTGAAGCCATTTATTATCAATCAACTGTTTACTCTTTTTAAATCATAATGACAACAGAAACTACCCAAAAGACCCTGATCAAAAGTTTAAATATCCTGGTGATTTTGGCCTGATAACATGCACACAAGTTGACAAAGGGGTTTGGATGGCTGTTAAAAAGGTAACCATCCTCATCTGTGATCTGTTTGCTTGTAATTAGTGTGTGTGTATAAAAGGTCAATGAGTTTCTGGACTCCTGACAGACCCTTGCATCTTTCATCCAGTGCTGCACTGATGTTTCTGGATTCTGAGTCATGGGGAAAGCAAAAGAATTGTCAAAGGATCTGTGCGAAAAGGTAGCTGAACTGTTTAAAACAGGAAAGGGATATAAAAAGATATCCAAGGAATTGAGAATGCCAATCAGCAGTGTTCAAACTCTAATCAAGAAGTGGATGCACAGAAAAACCCAAAAATAACTTCAGGTGAAATACAGGACTCTCTGAAAACATGTGGTGTGGATGTTTCAAGATGCACAATAAGGAGGCACTTGAAGAAAGATGGGCTGCATGGTCGAGTCGCCAGAAGAAAGCCATTACTACGCAAATGCCACAAAGTATCCCGCTTACAATACGCCAAACAGCACAGAGACAAGCCTCAAACCTTCTGGCACAAAGTCATTTGGAGTGATGAGACCAAAATTGAGCTTTTTGGCCACAACCATAAACGCTTAATTTGGAGAGGAGTCAACAAGGCTTATGATGAAAGGTACACCATTCCTACTGTGAAACACGGAGGTGGATCGCTGATGTTTTGGGTATGTGTAAGCTACAAAGGCACAGGAAATTTGGTCAAAATTGATGGCAAGATGAATGCGGTATGTTATCAAAAAATACTGGAGGAACATTTGCATTCATTAGCCAGGAAGCTGCGCATGGGACGTACTTGGACATTCCAACATGACAATGATCCAAAACACAAGGCCAAGTCGACCTGTCATTGGCTACAGCTGAATAAAGTAAAGGTTCTGGAGTGGCCATCTCAGTCTCCTGACCTCAATATCATTGAGCCACTCTGGGGAGATTTCAAATGTGCAGTTCATGCAAGACAGCCCAAAAATTTACAGGAACTGGAGGCTTTCTGCCAAGAGGAATGGGCAGCTTTACCATCTGAGAAGATAAAGAGCCTAATCCACAAATACCACAAAAGACTTCAAGCTAAAAAGAGTAAACACAGTTGATTGATAATAAATGGCTTCAGCCAAACACTAACCATGAGTGAAAGAAAAGTTTTTGTGTTATTTATATTCTCTGAAAAATAGCCAAGAAGTCATAAATTCTGCCAGGGTATGTAAACTTATGAGCACAACGACAATAGCTGTGTGGGTCATTGTAATACATAGTTGTGGTGGCACTCACTCAGATACCAACAAAGCACTTTTTTAATAGATGCAGGGGCCCTCCATTGTGAAAGGGGAAAGGTGGGAGGGGGTGAGCAAATAGGGATGGAGGACCTAAGCCCCGAGTTGAACTTTTAAGCATTACTGTACAAAAATACAGTTATTCTTTAAAATGACATTGTCTTGGCCCCTAAAGGGAATTTCCTTTTTTTTTATTGGCAGGCCATAACATGAATCTGCCTTAGAGCACTAAGGTGGTAATGCCAGTTCTTTATACTTATTCTCTGACACATCAAATTGCATGTCCCTGTACATAATGCCTTTTACTGAAAATCAGCGCTTACAGACTTTTTCCTGTCCTTGTTTTCAGACTCTGAGAATGACCTTATAATTTAATTATAGTTGAGCAGCTGCAAGTGTAATAAAACTTTTTTTTGTCCTCTTTCGCCCTTCTGTTAGGCACGTTAAGAAAAATGTGATTGAAAATTCTAAATTAAAATAGATGCACATTAGACAATCCTACCATTTTTCTACCTGCAGGTATTCTGGAATAAGGAAGATTGCAGCCCCACTTCCAACTGCTCAAATCTGATCTAAAAGAATTATGTGACACTGGAAATAGATTAGTCAAGAAAATGCAGTACCAAAATCCAAGCATGCTCTGTGCGAACTTCTTACCAAAATGATATGGCATGGCCTTAAATTAGCAATTTATTTTAAAACGAAATTCAGAGATACATCTAAATGCAGTTATTTGCAAAAGACTTAATAATTGTGTGTAACACCCTCTACTTTAGGTAGGCGCTAGAAGTTGGATTTTTGTATGTGCAGATAAATTTAATCAGGCCTAGCTTACAGTTTGTTTTGATCTGTGTGGGCTGGGAGTGGCTCTGTGTAGGCTGGTGACTCAGATAGCATTATCTTTCGGTTACCTCCCTTCTGCTTCTAGAGGATTCTAGAAGGAAGGAGGGGAAGAGAGGAGGAGCTGTCTGTGGTGTCTCAGGGAGCTCTAACCATTCCCCTAGGAGGATTGGCAGGGGGCAGGCCTACTTGATATAACCAGGGTCAGCCCAGCTGGGGAGGAGTTGTTGGGTGGAAGAAGCTGGAGATGGAGCATTAGCATTAGGTTGTCGGGGCCTTTGAGGCACTCCCCAGTCTGGGGGGGGGTGACCTTGGGCCTGAGGGGTTTGAGTGCAAGTCGGAGCCTTTCTGAGTAACAAACAAGGATCTGAACAGGAGGCACAGAGAGGAACCCAGAAGGACAGGGGGAGCTAGTGTTGCCGGGTAAGTCTCCAGGAGGGATCCACCGGAGTGCAGCCAGGAGGGCTGGTGAGTGACAGGCACAGTTGGGAAAACTGGGGAGGCATACCGGAGCGGACTGGGCGTGTGCAGTCTGTAATGGATGTAGAGCAAGCGGGAGAGACTGTGATGTCATGGGGAGTGGAGTCAGGCAGCTGGAGCCAGGAGGTCTGGCAGGGCTTAAAAAAGACTGGGAACAGTAGTCCACCAAAGGATAGCTAGCACTAAAAGACTTTTTCTTTCATTATTTGTTGCTACTAGACATGTGCTGTTCGTTTTGTTCCGAATTAATATTTTTCAAATCAAATTTTTCGTTATTTGGAGATTCGGATATAACCGAATACCCAAATTACAATAGAAACAAATTTTACTGAATGCTCTGAATAACGTAAATTTCGGACTGAAATTCGAATAGAATTTTACATTGAACTCCAGTCGAATTCTAACTACACATATTGCTGAAATCAAAGAATGTGTGTTATCAGAGTACCATTTTGAAATAATGCTGTTTTTGTTAAGCCAAAGGTGATTTAACCCTTTCATGACTAAGCCTATTTTTGAAATTTGGTGTTTACAAGTTAAAATCCATATTTTTTGCTAGAAAATTACTTAGAACCACATTATATATATATATATATATATATATATATATATATATATATATATATTTTAGCAGAGAATCTGGAGAATAAAATGGAGATTGTTGCAATATTTTATATCACACGGTATTTGTGCAGCGGTGTTTTAAACGCAAATTTTTGGAAAAGGGACACTTCCATGAATTTAAAAAAATCCAAACAGTAAAGTTACCCCAATTTTTTTGTATAATGTGAAAGATGATGTTACGCCGAGTAAAAAGATACCAGACATGTCACGCTTTATAATTGCACGCACTCGTGGAATGGCATCAAACTATGGTAGCTATGAATTTCCATAGGCGACGCTTTAAATTTTTTTTACGGTTACCAGGTTAGAGTTACAGAGGAGGTCTAGTGCTAGTATTATTGCTCTCGCTCTGATGATCGCAGTGATACCTCACATGTGTGATTTGAACACCGTTTACATATGCGGGCCCGACTTCCGTATGCGTTTTCTTCGCTGCGCGAGCTCGCGGGGACGGGGGCACTTTAAAAAATTTTTTTTTTTTTTTTCATTTATTTTTATACTTATAAATTGTGTTTAAAAAAAAATGTTTTTTTTTTTTACTTTTATTGCTGTCACAAGGAATGTAAACATCCCTTGTGACAGTAATAGGTGGTGACAGGTACTCTTTATGGAGGGATCGGGGGATGATGTCAGCTGTCAGGTTTTTTTTTTGTTCAGCTCTGCTGCGTTGAACAAAACAAAAAAAAAACTACTAGTGTGTACTCGGCTTAAGACCCTTTTCAGTGGAGCTGAGGAATACAGTTCAGGACTCAACCCATCCCAGTCTTGTGATTGGATACTGAAAGAGCAGCAGCACACAGATAAGATAACAAAGCTGCACTCTCCTCCTGTCAGGAAGACTCCAGTTTGGTAAAAGGACAGCACTGTTAAATGCATTAAAGCCCAACTGGTTTCAGTGCTGCCTCAGCCTGAGTGCTGCTGTGCAAGAGATTACAGGAGGCTGACATTCAAGCACAATTGATAGCTGTGTATTAAAAACATTTACATGTTTTTGTATTTTTTTTTTTATTTCTGCCTGATTTTTAGCTTTAATATACCGTAATACATTACAGAGAGCTCTCACTTTGCACAACTGGAGCAAATTGACAGCATTTGTCAAAAGGCTTCCCCCACCCTCTGATCCTCAATTGACCTATATTTAACTTTTGCAGAAATTCCCCACCAGTCCTTCCTCCATTGCAGCCAGCAACAGTATCCCCTGTGCCGGTGTTCTGTTGGATAGTGCCCGCTATCGAGAAGTGCCCAGGATGTACTGCGTATGTCCATACGGAACAGCACAACAGCTGATTTTCCGATCAGCTGTTGTGATGGTGAGACGGCGCCTGCGCAAAATAGCTGATGGAAGAAATTGTTCTGTCGGATTGTGCCTCGCGCTGCCGAGGCGTGTTCATATTGGTGAGGGGCGGATTTGTACATGTTGGGGGTGGATTGTAAAATTAATGGCAGTGCTGCAAAGATGGGGGCGGATTTTTAATGGATGCCTCATGTCGGAGAGGGGCGGATTTGTATATGTTGGGTGCGGATTTTTAAAAGATGGGCACGCCCCACAAGCATCCAGGAAAAATAACAGAATAAAATTGGCAGCACTGGCCATCTTTGCAAAATCCGCCCCATCTTTGCAGCACTGCCCATCATTTAAAAATCTGCCCGCTACATGTACAAATCCGCCCCTCACCAACATGAACACTCCTCGCCAGCACCAGGCACAATCTGACAGAAAAATTTCTTCAGTTGGCTATTGTCTCGCCGTCACAACAGCTGATCTTAAAATCAGCTGTTGTGCTGTTTCGTACAGCGCATGCGTGGCGCATGCGCAGTACATCCGGGGCTTTTCTCTATAGCGGGCACTATCCGATAGAACACTGGAGCCTATACAGGTAGTAGTGATGTCATCCTCTATGTCATGTGGCGAGCGGTCAGAAGGAGACACTGCAGGCACTGGACATAGTGTGGAAAGCAGACAGTGGCCTGTGTGATTGGAGTGAGGCAAGGAAGCTGTGAGCATTGTGACTGGGGCACTGTGAGTGCTAAAGCATTGTGATGGGGGATTGTGATGGATGATGCATTGTGACTGGGGCACTGTAAGTGCTGAAGCATTGTGACTGGGGCACTGTAAGTGCTGAAGCATTGTGATGGGGCACTGTAAGTGCTGAAGCATTGTGATGGGGCACTGTAAGTGCTGAAGCATTGTGATGGGGCACTGTAAGTGCTGAAGCATTGTGTTGGGGTACTGCGAGTGCTGAAGCATTGTGACTGGGGTACTGTGAGTGCTGAAGCATTATGATGGGGCACTGTGAGTGATGAAGAATTATGACTGGGGCACTGTGAGTGCTGAAGCATTGTGAAGGAGCACTGTGAGTGCTGAAGCATTATGACTGGGCAACTGTGAGTGCTGAAACATTGTGATGGGGCACTGTGAGTGATGAAGCACTGTGACTGGGGCACTGTGAGTGCTGAAGCATTGTGACTGGGGCATTGGGAGTTCTGAAGCAATGTGACTGGGGCACTGGGAGTACTGAAGCATTGTGATGGGGCACTGTGAGTGCTGAAGCATTGTGATGGGGCACTGTGAGTGCTGAAGCATTGTGATGGGGCACTGTGAGTGATGAAGCATTGTGATGGGGCACTGTGAGTGTTGAAGTAAGTGATGGAACATTGTGACTGGGGCACATGTCTCTCAAAATGGTGGCTGGGCCCCCTATTATATAGAAACTAACAAAAAATGGTGGACAAAATCTCGAGAGAACTTAGTACCAATCAGAACATGAGGCTTCTCCAAGATGGCTGCTGGAGTCAAGTTCAGAGAACATTACAGCCTTAACAGGATTTCACAAAACAACAGGAAAACACAAACACAAACACATTCTGAATATAATATGACATTTCTGCATGAGAAAGTAGGTATGATACAATTGTAGTCCCACTTCTCCTCTCAGCCAACAAGACTGTCCTGTCACAGTTAACTGTATGTGAGAAGGCTACTTACATTTTCCCCCAGCTTAAAGAATGCAGTCCTCGACATTTACCTGTGTAGAAACAATTAAATAGAGCAATAACAAAACAAGCATACAACCAGTCATAACAGTTCAAGTCACATAATCAGAATACTTGACAGGTTTCAGTCCCCTGGTATTGTGCCTGGGTAAGCGAGGCTCTGGAACTTGCAACTGTCCATCTCCCTCTGGGGACACAGGACACCGTTCCTCCTCTGCATCAGAACCAACAGGCGACACTTCATTCACCAGAGGCTCAGCTTCAACAGGGGTGGAAGAAGCCTGATTATCTGTAGCTCTTTCAGCTGAGGATAACTCCTTTACTGCTGGCAGAGGGGGTAGGTACCACTCTGCTGAATCACTATTGAGGATCTCTGGGCAGCTGTTCCATCTGGCAGATGAAGGAAAATCAGAAACAGGATCAGCTGACAGTGAATCTGCAGTGAACACACATGGGCGAAGTAGGTTACGGTGCAGTCTCTTGCAAGGCCCATTTGGCTTCTCTGAAACATCATACACAGGCCGTCCAGGAAAGGTTGCTATTCAATATGGGCAGGGCTCCCACTTGAGCTCCAGCTTGTTGCCTCTAATGTGTCTGGGGTTGCACGCCAAGACCCTGTCCCCTGCTTTTAGTGCCAGCAAGTTGACAGTACTTTCGTCAGCCAGATCCTGATGCCTCCCCAGTATCATTTGTTTAGCTCAGGCTAGGCAATGCCAATGGTCTTGGACCCAAACATCAGGGGTCCTTGATGTGATGGGCTCTGGAGTTTCCAATAATAAATTTACAGGTATACGGCCACAAGGGTCAAACATCAAAAAATGGGGAGTATAACCAGTTGCTCTATGCACTGTCTGATTATAAGCCCAGACAACATCATCGACAAACTGTGGCTATCTTTCTCGTTGCTCTTGCTCCAAGGTGCGAATCAACCCCAACAGCATGCAATTAAAGCGCTCACAGACACCATGCCTTTGGGGATGATGGGGGTGGTACGAGATTTTCAAATGCTTCTAAGGTGACACAATTCAGAAAACACCTGAGACTCAAAGTTTGGGCCTTGGTCAGACAAAATCCTCTTGGGGCACCCATAGGGTTGCACTACATGTTTCCAGAACAGTTTAGCTGTGGTAATGGCAGTCTGATCCTTGGTTGGCACGACAATGGCAAACTTAGAAAAGTGGTCCACGAACACCAAGGCATAGCAGAACCCAGAAGTTTCAGCCACTATCAGAAAGTCCATGATCAGTAATTCAAAGGGCTCTCCTGTGCTCACCACCAGAGGGATGGTTTTCTCTGCTTTTCCCTTGTGAGTGGCACAACTCTGACACTCCTGACACATCTTCAGCACCGACTTAGTCAGTCCAGGACAAAAAACTTACTTACAAACAAAAGCCTCTGTCCGTTCGGCACAAAAGTGACCTCCATTACTATGAAAGACCTGACAGACCTCTAAGGCCTCTGACTGAGGGATGGTCAGTTGACGGATAATCCGTGGTTCTGCTGGTATGCATGTCTTTCAGTACAAGAGTCCATTATATCATTCCAACTTATTCCACTGCTTAAGAAGCTGACACAAGGTTGACAAGAGCCTTCTTCGCTTCCTGTAGTATGGTTTTCTATTCCTGTCCCAATATTTCATGAGCTGACAAATGTCGGGGTCTTTCTACTGAAGTTTAATCCACTCTTGAGGAGTATGAATTTCTGGCCCTCTTTGTGGGATTTGGTCACTTTTCAGAGCTGAGGACGCTCATGGTTCTCGTAGGTTGACCCTGGAGCGGACAACCTCATATTCTTCACGCTGTTGATCTATACTCCTGAGGCTGGTCATGGGGAAACCTTGAGAGGGTGTCAGCATTGCCATTGGAGCGCCCTGGCTTGTAGTGAATAGTATAGTTGAACTGGGCTAGCCGGGCCATCCAATGTTGCTCCAAGGCCCCAAGTTTGGCAGTTTCTAGGCAGGCAAGAGGGTTGTTGTCAGTATAGATGTCCACTTGTCCATCTACCAAATACTCAGCAAACTTTTCAGTTATAGCCCAGACTACCTCTAACAGCTCCAGTTTAAAAGAGCTGTAGTTGGCTGGATTACATTCTGTAGGTCGCAAGCTGCAACTAGCATATGCTATTACTCGTTCAGTCCCATCTTGCTCCTGAGCAAGCTAAGCCCTAAGCCTTGAAGACTGCCATCGGTGTACACCCAGAAAGGTTTACGGTAGTTAGCGTAAGCCAGTATAGGCGCAGATGTTAACTTTGCCTTGAGGGTCTCAAACGCTTCCCTCTGTGCTGCCCCCCAACTCTCATTAATACTTGGGGAAGATTTTCCCTTTTTATGGGCAGGTTGACCATACAGCAACTGGGTGAGTGGGGCCACAACATTAGCAAAGTTTGGAATGAATCTGCGGTAATAACCCACAAGCCCCAAAGAAAGAGCAAAGCTCTATCGCCGTCTTTGGAGTGGTCCAAGCCTGCACAGCCTGAATTTTACCTGGATCTGGGGACACCCCCTATTCCCTGACCACATGCCCCAAATAGTGGATTTTGGTCTTCATAAGATGACATTTTTCTGGTTTGAGCTTACCGTAAGTCCATATTGAGCTAGCCGAGAGAGGACTTGGTCCAAATGGTCCTCAAATGTTTTGGAAAAGATGATGTCATCCAAGTAAATCAGAACGGAGTCAAAGTTCAAGTCTCCCTAGCAACGTTCCATTAGCCTTTGGAAAGTGCTGGGGGCATTAGTCAGGCCGAAAGGCATACGATTGAACTTGTACAGTCCCAGAGGGGTAATAAAGGCTGCTTTTTCACTGTCGTCTTCCTTTACTGGGACCTGCCAGTATCCACTGGCCAGGTCTAGAGTAGAAAAATACTGAGCCTGGCCTAAGGCCATTAGGGATTCTTTGACCCGTGGCAGTGGGTAAGCATCTCAATGCGTACATGAGTTCAGTCTGCGATAATCCACACAAAAACGTAAGTTTCCATCTTTCTTTCGGACAAGACCTATGGCAGCAGCCCAAGGACTGCAACTCTCTAGTATCACCTCCCCTTGTAGCATTCCTCGTAGTAAGTCTTTAACTTAAAGACAAAGGGCAGGGTGTATATTACGATACCTTTCACAGATAGGAGCAGCTTCACCAGTGTGGATTGGATGATCCAAAGCAGTAGTACAGCCACAGTCTTCTGGGCCCCTAGAAAATGCAATCATATGTTTGTGAACCAACCACTGTATTTTAGTTAATTGGAGTCATATTATGAACTGGAAGCGCAAGTTGTGCTAATAACTGCAAAAGATAAGAGTCCTCGGAATGAGGCAGAGCAGATTGCAAAGAAGCACATGCATGCAGCTTCCAATCCAGGGCAAGGATTAGTGATGCAGTTTCTAGGTACTGTATACACATCTGTAATAGCCAAGTCAGTGAGTACGTGGAGAAGGGCAGACCCCAGGTTAACAAGTTGCACCAATACCTGTCCCTGTTGGACAACAAAGTCCTGGCTATTAACCATTCACCTTTTATTTCTAGATTGCGCTGTGGCTCTACCATCACAGTGGCTCCTTATACGTGCCTTCTAGCCACAACAGGAAGGGAGCACACCAGCTCTTGACGGGGTTGTAAAGTAACGCGCTGGCGTGCGGGAAGGCGGATGACCCCAACTTTCTCTTTATATTTGTGATATGATGTCTGAACAGCCTGACAAGCATTAATTTGATTCTTTAGCTGGGTTTCTGGCCATTTAGACCCCCGTGTAGAAGCCTCCTGAAGAAGGCGGGTTAAGTCCAGTTCCTTCAGGGCGTTCATGCCCAACACCACTGGAATATCTGGGAAGGAAGCATCACAGGTCACCACCACCCCGACCTGGGTGAGGATCTGCCCATAGACCTTTAGGGACATCCAGGTGACCCCTACTACCGGAATAGGCAGGTTATTTGCAGCTTTCAGATTTAGCCAGGAAGTATATTGAGTTGGGATGTTGCCAAAATGGTGCTGGTAGAAGTGAGATGCCATGGTAGTGACCTCTGATCCAGTGTCCACCAAACAGCTGGCCGGCTGGCCGTTGAAAGTCACAGTTACTACTGGGCATGTGGACATAAGCATAGGATCTTGTTGGGGCTGTGAAGAAACGCTTTCATGAGTTGCCCCGGGTGCTGGCTCCGGGTATATAATCTCCTCCAGAGTTCAGCTATAGGGGTACTCAGGAGGTAATCAGGAGGAGAGGACAACCGGGGCTGAGGGACCAATACGTGGGTTTAGAATACGTGGGTTTGGAAAGAAAGCAGGGCAAAATTTTCACAACAGGATATAGCAACTTTACAAAAAGACCTTGATAAGATAGAGGGGTGGGCAGCTATATGGAAAATTAGGTTTAGCCGCATCCCGCCCAGCCTATACCAGAATGATGGCTGGGCAGTGATTTCATTATCATGATTGAGCGTCATAAGACATCCAGCAGGATAAGCCACTCACGCACACAGTGTGGTGATCAGTAGTGCGGTGTGTCACTCTGACAAACCACATCTCCGATCTCGGTAAAGAGCCTATAATATAGGCTTTTTACTATGTGATCAGCTGTGTCCAATCACAGCTGATCACATCGTAACCAGGAAGTGCCGGTTATCGGCTGTTCCTCTATTCACGCTGACAAGGCTGACGAGTAGAGGAGAGCTGATAAGCGGCTCTCCTGACAGGGGGGGGTGTGTGCTAATAATCAACGCAATGATTATCAGTGCAGACCCATCAAGGATGCCCACCTATAGTACTAAACCGTGCCCACCAGGGATGCCAACCCGTTGCCCACCAGGGATTCCAATCAGTGCCAATCGGTGCCCATCAGGGATACCAATCGGTGCCCATCAGGGATGTCGATCAGTGCCTATCAGTAATGCCTGTCAGTGCCTCCTCATCAGTGCTGCCTATCAGTGCCATCTATCAGTGCCCAACAGTACCGCCCATCAGTGCCCATCATTGCCCATCACTGCCACCCATTAGTGCCACCTATCAGTGCCCATCATTGCCGCCTATTAGTGCCGATCTGTGCCACCTATCAGTGCCGCCTTTCAGTGCCCATCAGTGCCACCTATCAGTGCCCATAAGTGCCCACCAGTGTTGCATATCAGTGCTGCCTATCAATACTGCATATTAGTATTGTTTTTTTCAAGATTTTTGGTCTTTTTTTATTTGTTTAGCAAAAAATAAAAAGCCCACAGTTGATCAAATACCACCAAAGAAAGCTCTATTTGTGGGGAAAAAATTATAAAAATGTCATATGGGTACAGTGCAATTATCATTCAAAGTGCGACAGCGCTAAAAGCTGAAAATTGGCCTGGGCAGGAAGGGGGTGATAGTGCCCAGTATTGAAGTGGTTACTATGAATGTGTGCTACTTGCTAGGGGGAGAACCTCTGGGGGAATCGAGGATGGAAAAGGATCTGAAAGTCCTAGTAGATCACAGGCTCAGTAAACTATTAACATGCATTAAAAAGGGTATAAAATCAAGAGATAAAACTATAATTCTAAAAATTAACAAAAAAAACTCTGGCTCGGCCACATCTTGAGTATGCCGTCCAGTTCTGGTCACCAGTCTTCAGGAAGAATTTTCTGGAAATTGAGAGAGTCCAGAGAAGGGCAACACAGCAGATAAGAGGACTGGAGGACCTCAGCTATGAGAAGTGACTATAATCATTAAACCTATTATCACCATTTAGAATTATCTAAATGGTGAGTCTATCATAGGGAGAAAACTTTTCAATCTCAGGTCGCTTAAGAAGACACGTGGCCACTTAATGAAACTGGATGAGAATCAGTTTAATCTTAAACTACGTAAGCTGGTGTTCCTTACTGAGCAGTAAGGATATGGAACTTCCTTCCAGAGCTGGTGGTGTTAGTGAGGAGTGTTGTTATTTTCAAAAAACTTTTAGATGGGCATCTTAGCAAATGCAATATACAGCCATATGGGAAATGGTAGTGACACAAAGCCACTGACAACTGATGAACCACTGACAACTGATGAGTCAAAATTGAAAAAAAAAAAAAAAAAAAAAAGAAAAAACTGAGTGGGCCCCCTCCCAAAATCAAGGGGGGGGGGGGGGGGCGGTGAGCGGGTCACATTCCCTTTTATAGGAAAAAAAAACAAGACTTTACAATCACTTTAACAGTTCCCTTCACTGGAACGAAGTGGGCAAGCCCAAGCCCTGATAAACAAGCCCGCACCATAATACCCCTTTCACCAAATGATTTGGACCAGTGCACAAAGCAAGGTCCATAAAGACATGAATGAGCGAGGTTTGGGATGGAGGAGCTTGACTGGCTGGCACAGAGTCCTGACTGCAACCCCATAGAACACCTTTGGGATGAATTAGAGCGGACACTGAGAGATAGGCCTTCTCGTTCACATCAGTGCCTTACCTCACAAATGCGCTTCTGAAAGAATGCAAGAACATTCCCATAGACACACTCCTAATACTTGTGGAAAGCCTTTCCAGAAGAGATGAAGCTGTTTTAGCTGCAAAGGGTGGGAAAACTCAATATTGAACCCTACGAACTAAAACTGGGATGTCATCAAAGTTCATGTGCGTGTAAAGGCAGGCGTCCCAATACTTTTGGTAATATAATGTATCTATAAAATAACTTACAAATTGCATATTTTTTTCTTAATGGGGATTAAAACATGCAAAACATACGTCCAAAAAATAATATTGTTTACCTAAACCCATAATGGAAAATGTATCCATGGTTATTCAGCCTCCATAATATAATGAGATGTTAAAGAGGGGTCCAAAACAGCACAATAGCATAGTCTCTGCCAAAGGATCTTGGGACTAACATTCAAGCAAAGCTAAATAGCAGCTGTGCCTCAACGCTCTCCTGATGTCAGTATTCTAACATCCTCCACACTGGCAATCATGCAAGCTGAATGTTAAAATAAAGGTATATTAAAGCCAGAATTTCCAGCCAAACTTTTATTTTTTTAAATTTATGATAGTGCGGAAGGGGTAAAGTCTCTGTGAGGTTTTAAATGCTGCCTGTGTCCACTTCAAGGTGGTTTTGCCACTCCTCTTGTTCTCTTTGAGTCTCATCACCCTGACAGAAGGAAAGAAATCTCTCTATACAGCAGTAAAATCACCTACAATGCTCCCATGCTAGAGTTGTCAGGGCATATTTACCAGAATCAGTTATGGTTCAAAAGCCGACATGTTGCTGCTCTGATGAAGCTCTGTGCAGAACCCTGAAATTCATTAGTAGCTGCCACACAAGTGCGTTCTGTGTTTGAGGTCTGGTGGCCTCCTTTTGCTTAGAAGTTTGGCCCGGGGTCATTCCAGGCCAGCAAAATGTTTCACACATTCCCTCTGTGCCAGCCCTAGAAGCGTGAATCTTGACTTGGAGGATTTGTGGGTCATTCCAGGCTACCTCCAACTTCATTCACATCCCCTCACTGCCAGCCCTAGAAGGGTACAACAGTGATCTTGAGTTGGAAAATTTTCATTCCACGTTACCTACAATGTTGCCCACATGCTCCCTGTGCCATCTAGAAGGATAGAGCATCAATCTTGATATGGAGAATCTGTAGGTCATTCCAGGCTACCTCAAGTTAGAGTTATAGGCTACCTCTAGTTTTGTACACATCCTGTCTGTGTCAGCACTAGGTGGAAAAAGCACTCATCTTAGGTTGGATTATTTGTGGGTCATTCCAGTCTACTTCCAATTTTGTACACATCCCCTCTGTGCCAGTCCCTAGAAAGTAGCCCTGATTTAATGGTTTGCAAGGGCCATATTGTGGACTCTTGATTAACCTACTATTGACTGTATGCTTGCATTATTTTTTATTGTCCATACTAACCCCTTCACGCCAACCATACGCAAATATGCGTTCATGGCTTAAAGAGGTTATACCGGGGGGTGACGCAATCTGCTAGACTGAGACACGAACAAAGCTGGAATCGGCTTTGATCGGGTCTCCGATGTAAAATCCCGGAAGCGACGTCACAAGGTCACTTCCGGTTTACTCGGCAGCCTATGGCGCCGATTTTAAAAAAATGACAGTATTCAGAAATGACGATTTTGGCGATCTGAATAATTTTATGTGCAAAGGAGGGATTTGGGGGCTTTTAGACTCTTGATCCCTCCATAAAGAGTTCCTGTCACCACCTATTACTGTCACAAGGGATGGTTACAATCCTTGTGACAGCAATAAAAGTGATCAGATTTTTTTTTTTAAGGGACAATGTTAAGAAATAAAATAAATAAGAATTGTTTTTTTTAAGCGCCCCTGTCCCCGCGTGCTCGTGCAGCAAAGAAAACGCATAGGTAAGTCGCGACCACAAATGTAAACGGTGTTCAAATCACACATGTGAGGTATCGCCACAATCGTCAGAGTAAGAGCAATAATTCTAGTAAAAGACCTCTTCTGGAACCCTAACCTGGGAACCATTACATATTTTTTTAAAGTGTCGCCTATGGAGATTTTTAAGCACCGTAGTTTGTCACCATTCCACGAGTGTGCGCCATTTCAAAGCATGACATTTACTCGGCGTAACATCATCTTTCACATTATACAAAAAAAAAACTGATTGAGCTAACTTTACTGTTTTTTTTTTTTTAATTCATGAAAGTGTCTTTTTTCCCCAAAAATTGCGTTTGAAAGCCAGCTGTGCAAATACCATGTGAAAAAAATTTCAACGATCGCCATTTTATTCTCTAGTGTCTCTGCTAAAAAAATATATATAATGTTTGGGTGTACTAAGTAATTTTCTAGCAAAAAATATGGATTTTAACTTGTAAGCAACAAATGTCAGAAATAGACTTAGGCATGAAAGAGTTAATATAATGTTTATATAATTCTGTTTCTTGTGCTTTTAAATCCAAAGCATTTCACCCTTCTACGAACTTTAAAATGTGTCTTTATGGCTGTCTGTGATCCTCGTGGGGGGAGATTTACCTTCACTTTCTGTTCTGTAGGATTTTTGTTAAATAGACAGGAAGTAATGACAAAGCATTCAAATGGGAACATACCCATACTTAAAAAGAGTTAACCGTTCCATACTCTATCCATTACTAAAAACTTTCTGCTGGTGTTGGGCTCCAGAGCATTATAGCATAAAGGAACATGGCAATCACAGGATGCGAGTCTTATTTCATGAAAGCTCCATTCACAGCTATTTGTGTGTGCGCACCATAACGTGCAATATTTGTGCAATCACAAGATTGTCCGCCGCACTATCACAGTCCCACTGTAAGTTGCTGATTGTCGTCATTACTTGTATAAACAAAAAAATTTCAGTATATATAACCAAACCAATATACAGTAAAATTTATTGGGATTTTCTTTTTATCAAAAACATTTAGCAGAATACATTTTGGTCTAAATTTATGATGAATTAAAAAAAAAAAATTATTGAATGTTTTTTTTTTTTAATTTTTGTAAAAAAATAAAAACCCAGTGGTGATCAAATAACACCAAAAGAAAGCTCTATTTGCGTGAAAAAAATTGTATAAATTTAATTTGCGTACAGTGTTGCATGACCAGTTAAAATAGCGCAGTGCTGAACGGTAAACAATGGCCTTCCGGAGCTCAAGTGGTTATGGGGCCGTCTTACAGCAATGTGCATCAATTCACGATATACCAAGCTTTAACATACATGGGTAAAAACAATTATGGGTGTGAATGGAACCTGATGCCACAAAGCAGGCAGAAATATTAAGGTTGACTAAGCAAAAGAATAGAGCATATCCACTTAGCTTAGTAAATAGTGTGTTCACATTCCCAATTATGTGCAAAGGAAATAAAAATAATGCTTGCGCATGACTGGAGAATTGTAAACACAGCTTCCCCTTATTCAGTATACTATCTCAATCAGGAAAATACTGCATTATGGTCACTAGATGGCGCTAAAGGTGTCATGTTGCATGTGGTAATGTTGCATTCATCAGCGGTACTGCCTACCAACCATAACAAGGGGGATCATTGCTGCACCTCGATACAGTGATTTTAAAGCTTGACAGGTGGCACAGTGGTGTAGTGGGTAGCACTCTTGCCTAGCAGTAAAAAGGGTTGCTGGTTCAAATCCCGACCACAACACTACCTGCCTGGAGTTTGCATGTTCTCCCTGTGCCTGAGTGGGTTTCCTCCGTGGTTTCCTCCCACACTCCAAAGACATGCTGGTAGGTTAATTGGCTTCTGTCCAAAAATTGGCCCTAGTATATTAATGTGAGTTGGGGACCTTGGATTGTGGGCTCCATGAGGGTAGGGATCGATGTGAGAGTGCGATGTATGTGTGGAGCGCTGTGTAAATTGACAGTGCTATATGGGTACCTTAAATAAATAATTAATATAATAGATGAGCATCTTAATGAGACACAATGTACAGTGATGTGGACACGCACCCACACTTGCTCCAGTTGGACTGGTGTCTTTATTCAACCTTACTAACTATGTAACGCTTGTTTTTTTCTTAATAAATATTACAAACATGTGGTTTTGCACAGAGCAGCCCTGATCCTCTTCTTCTGGGGTTCCCCACCAGCGCTCGAGGCCCCTCCTCTTCATTGGGTGCCCCCAGGGAAAGACGTTTTTCCTGGGGGAACCCTTGCGTGCTCGCTCCTGAGCCCCACTGCTGCATCCATTGGCACAGACAGTGGGACTCGGCTCAGCCCCCTGTGCCACCGGATTTGATTGACAAAAGAGGAGAGATGGCGATGGGAGCCCCTGCACTGGTGCACATCATTGGATCAGATCAGGCTCAGGTAAGGAAAAGGGGGGGGGGGGTTCTGGGGGCAGCTGCAGCACAGAAGGTTTTTCACCTTAATGCATAGAATGCATTAAGGTAGAAAAAACCTTAAGGCTTTAGAACCACTTTAATTAGCTTAACTATCTTAAGATTCTAACATTCTATCCTTCCTAGGAACCCTGGCATATACTTGTACACTTTCCAAAATGTACATGTGCTAAATGAACATTATTGCTTTAGTAAATCAAGCCCATTGGATAATTGATCCTAGATTAACCGCTTGGCATCCGCGCTATAGCCGAATGACGGCTACAGCGCGGACCTGAATTCCCGGGAGGCCGTCATATGACGGCCTCCCCTGTGCACGTGCCCTGCGCGCGCCCTGCAGGGCGCGTGTGGAGCGCACTGTGATCACCGAGTCACTGAGACTCGGGTGATCACCGATCTGTGTAAGGGGCCGGTCCCGGCCCCTTACCATGTGATCAGCTGTCAGCCAATGACAGCTGATCACATGATCAAAACAAAAGCTCTGTGATCGTTTTTTTTTTCTCCTCGCGCTGACAGTGCGAGGAGAAAAAAAAGCCGATCACCGGCTCAGCAGCAAGGGACATCGGTCCCGAAGAGGAGGAGGCAATAATGCCTCAATTGTGCCACAATTGTGCCAACAGTACCCACTGACAGTGCAACCTGACATTGCCACATCACAGTGCCCACAGTGCCCACCAGTGCCACGTATCAATGCCCATAAGTGCCACCTATCAATGCCTACAAGTGCCACCTATCAATGCCCACCATTGCCACCTAACAATGCCCACCAGTGGTGCCAATCAGTGCCACCTAGCAGTGTACAAGATCAGTGCCCATTATTGCCACCAATCAGTGCCCATCACTGCCACCCATCAGTGCCCATCACTGCCACCTATCAGTGCCCATTGGTGCCGCCTCATCAGCGTACATCAATGAAGGAGAAAAATTACCCTTTTAAAAAATTTTATAACAAAATATAAAAAAAAATAATTTTTTTTTTTTTAAATTCGGTCTTTTTAAATTTTTTTAACAAAAAATAAAAACCACAGAGGTGATCAAATGCCACCAAAAGAAAGCTCTATTTGTGGGGAAAAAATGATAAAAATTTCATTTGGGTACAGTGTTGCATGACCGCGCAATTGTCATTCAAAGTGCATCAGCGCTGAAAGCTGAAAATTGGTCTGGATAGGAGGGGGGTTTAAGTGCCCGGTAAGCAAGTGGTTAATTTGTTTTCAGTAGGCTGTTAAAGGGTCATCTATGGTTGGTCCGGATACATAATGATTACTTGTATCTTCCATCGGGCATTTTTAGTAAGGTAACACAAGTGCTGTAATGGATCTCGGTCTCAGGCACAGAGGAAACCAGGCCTGTTGTTTTTGCAAGTAGATCAGCGAGAGATGATTTCTGATTGCATGCTATGGGCTTACAGCACTTGACAAACCATCATTGTTCTTTACACTGCCTTGACTCAGTCAACCTACATGGCCTCCTGCCGACTATGCTAACCTAAATCACATATAGTAAAAAAAAACCCTGAATTATAGCAAACTGCACGTTGACCATCCGGCACAAGCTGTGACTAAGACTAAAGAAAAAACTCCTTCCATAAAAAGCACAAATTGAAGATGGCTTGATATTTAGAGGTTATCTTGCTTTTGGTTTCTGATGACTACCAGAGAATAGGTCAGCAATGTTAGATTAACTGATTAGACACAGCATGTGCTAAAAAGCAGATATATACTGTATATGTATATATATATGTAGCAATAACTCTCGGTGGAGCTGCTGGTTTAAGCGAGCTTGTTTCCTTCACTCTCGACACCCCTGCTTCACCGGCACTGGGTCTAGGGTTCCGTTGAGTTTACCTCTGGGTGATAAAAGCACCAACACTTTAGTACGTTTTCAATGCTTTATTGAACCAAGTAACGAAGGAAGTAGCAGGAAAGAGGCAGGAGGGAAGCTACAGGGAAGCTCAAATACCTTTTCTTTAGGATTCTTGAGAAACGTCCTTTAAAGTTGAATATTGTAATCGGATGCAATCCCCTTGTGGGACACAATCTTTGCTCGCCTGGATAGGCCTCTCTCACTTGCCTAGCAGCCAGTACGTAGCACGAACAAAAGTCTCTGCCACAGACTTGCTTGAAATAAATCCGTACAATCCTCTACCACAGGATGTATTAAACTTTGCGGTGAATGTCAGACACAGTACTTGGACCTCTAAGCCAACCCGGCAGTACTATGCTGTAAAACTACTTTAGGATACGTCCTCCAATCGAGTCACCAGGCCCCTCTCCAGACCAGCACTCTGCGTGATCCTTCCATGATGGGTCCTCCCCTGGGATTTTCTCAGTTGTCCAGCTTCTTCACTCTGGATAGACAGCTCAGGACCATTCCTCGGCTGCTGTGGTAGGCCCCAGACATGCTTCTGGGCCCACCCACGCACCGCAGTGGAGCGGGCCTCCGGAACAGAGGACCACGAGGTAGCACTCTAACACATACCTGTCGGCCAGGAGGGCCAGCAGGTGGCTGAAAACGAACCCCAAAACATGGCGTCTGCCCCATAAATACCCTCTCCCAGATTGCAACTCGGAGGACCACCTCCACCGAGTTGTCTCCGGGACAGAGGAGCACCCATACGTTTCGACACGTTGCCTTTCCAACACTAGCCAATGGTAACTGCGACACCCACCGGCTCAGTGCGGAACCACACGCGACGTCAGCCAAGCTGGAACAGAGGCAAATCTAACTCCCCTTACGAGCAATTTACTAAATTTACCTATCAGTTGGTAGATCATAAATCTACCAGCGCTACATATATATATATGTAGCAATAACTCACGGTGGAGCTGCTGGTTTATTATTGGGCCTGTCCTCTATTCTCTTCACCCCTCTTAAATTGTTCAATCCCCTTGACACAGCTGTAGTGCAGTGTTGTAATAATATTGGTACCAACTTTAACCCACAGTAATACACTTATATTTACCTCTACCTGGGTGTTTGTAACTCCACCTGCAGGAGAAATAACAACACTGCACACAAACTTCTGTAATAACCAAAATAACTTCTTTCTTTGGGAAAATGATATGTTTATATAAAGAGTTATTACAGTGACTACACTATCACACCAACGTAATGCAACAGTATAGTAAACAGTTATGACAGTCTTGGTAACATACACAAATACACCTAAATATATATTTGTACCAGGGAGCTCCCCCTGCTCTAAACCGTAAAGTCACTACCCTTTGTAACTAGATGCAGGGCCCTGCAATAAAAGAGATAGTCTAGACATCTTCAGTCTTCGCTAGCTACGAAATGGTAATTGTAATCCACAGAGAGTTCTTCTGAGGTGTTGCGCAGTGTAAGGTAATACACAAGGGTAATTATAATCCAGCAAACTGATTAAGTGTTCTTATACGAAGAAGACAGACATCTAGTGTCAGCTCTTGAATATTGTAGTCTATGCAAATGTAATATTCTCCAACTTAACTTGTTCCGTGGGACTATCTGTCCCAGCAACAATCTGTTAAAGTTCTAAATGTGTGTAGTATTAAACAAACTTCCGGGTGTTAACCCTCTCACCACACGGGATCCGGGTGGATGGATGTCTCCGTCTCAGCAGTTCTCAGTCCGTATGGAGCCACCACCACGCCGTCACACTCTTCCGTTTACTAACGGCCAGGAGTCCTCGGTTACCACCTCCACGGGTCCCCGGAACAATCACTTCTGCTGCTTCAGCACACTGTGATGCGATGACAGGATCCTTGCTGCTGCTCCGCTCCTTCACAAAGTAGGCCGCAACCCTGTGGGACACACACACACACAGAGCTCTGCTGGCCCAGGAGCAAGAGACCTAAGATGGCCCCTCCCAGCCCTTTTATATCCTCCCACAATGCAGTTCAGTTCTCCTCTTGTCCAGGAGCATTGTGGGTAGGTCATAGTCAATGTTCAGAAGTAAACAATTAATCACTTCCATGTCACTTCTCTTAATCATGAAAAATAAAAGTGTTGTACCTTTATAATTGTCCACTAGATGGCACTAGATCAACTTATACCTTTATAACACACATATGACTAAAAACAAAAGTTGTCAGCGCTACATACTCCCCCTGCTTTAAATCTTTGGTCCCCAAAGATATGTAAGACCTTGTTTCTGCTGCACATCTTAGCCTCTAAACGAGTACACAGGACCGACAGAGGAGCCTCCCACCAATTCTCAGGTGTTGGAAAGCTATTCTGTCACCTTAGTATCAGATACAGATGTGTCAAGGGGTGAAAAAGGGCTCTCATTTTCCAGATTGACTGAGGAGGAACTAGGCGCATCGACATTCCTTTTGCTGGTAACCTTCGTTATCTCAGAACACTCACCCAATGTATCATATGTTAGTCTCTTGGGTGGGCGAATGCTCCTCTTTCCCCTTTGTTCTTTTGGTGTGTCCTCTAGTTCTGAATGAACACTGTTTTCTTCTATTTCAGTGGAAAATAAACACTCTTCAGCCCTTTCAGACAATGGTACAAACTCTGAAACTTCTGGCCTAAGAGCCTCACTATTTTCCCCGGTTGTTGGGAATTAAACACTCTATCTAGCTTCGGGTATATCAGATGACCACAACCAGCTAATGTCCATCTCTCTCTCCTCATTATCTTCAGTTGTTAAAGTCCCAGACTGAGACCTAGTTACAGGCCATTGTGCAACCTCTGATGTAGATGATAACTCCTCCTCTGGGACTATCCTGACTGCATCAGTAAGAGGCAAAAAGTGATTCCGATGCCAAGTCTTAATTGGTCCAGCACTTCCTTCTGGCCTGATTTCAAAGACTGGAAGTCCTGGGAGCTGTTTACATACAATGTATGGCTGTGACCTCCAGCAATTTGCCAGCTTGTGTTTCCCAGGAATAGCCAAATTCCTTAATAGAACTCGGTCACCAGGTTGTAAATCTTGAATCCTTACTTTGAGGTCAAAGTTCCTCTTATTTCTACTCCCTCTGTTGTTTGACATAGTCTGAGCCTTCTCATAAGCAATCTTCAGACTCCCTCGCAGCCTGTTTGTGTATACTCGGTGAGAGGTCTCTGAGGTGTGGTCCAGGGAAGTTCCGAAAGCCAGGTCCACTGGTAATCTAGCCTCTCACCCAAACATCAGCTGATAAGGTGAACATCCTGTGATGTCACTCTTGGTGCTGTTATATGCATGTACTAAAGCGGCAATATGCTTACTCCAGTTGGGCTTTTGCTCAGAGGTCAGTGTCCCCAACATATTGAGAAGAGTTCTATTAAACCTCTCCGGCTGAGGGTCTCCTTGCGGATGATAGGGTGTATTTCTAGACTTCTGAATTCCCAACAGATCCAATAATCTCCTGATGAGCGTACTCTCGAAGTCTCTTCCCTGATCTGAGTGAATCCTCTGTGGTAAGCCATAATGGACGAAGAAATTCTCCACTAATGTCTTGGCCACTGTGACTGCCTTCTGACCTTTCGTGGAGAAAGCTTGAGCATATCTGGTAAAATGGTCTGTGACTACCAGAATATTTCCTTGCCCACTCAAGTCAGATTCTAGACACAGGAAATCTATGCAAACTAAATCCATGAGACCTTGGCTTGATAAATGACCCATCGGGGCTGCCCGTTGCGGCAAAGTCTTTCTCTGCATACACCTATGGCAGGAATGACAGTAACTCTCCACTTTTTTCCTCATGTAAGGTCAATAGAATCTATCCCTTATCAATTGAAGAGTTCTTTCTGCCCCCAAATGTCCATGACAATCATGCAGAGCGATTAACACTGTCTCTGTGTTTCTCTGGCAGAAACAGTTGCCACTTCTCCTCCAGATCTTCAGAGGGGCCCCTTCGGTAGACCACCCTTTGTTGCAACTGCAACCGACTCCACTCTTTATGTAACAACAGAGCTTCTTTCTCGAGCACTTTTCAAAAGTAAATCAGGGTGCTGACTCTCCAGAGCTTCCAATATCAAGCTGCCGAGTGGATCTTCCTGTTGCTCTCTGCTAAGGTCTTTTCTCGATAACTTAGGTAGACCTTCTGCTGCAATCTGAGAGACATTACAGTAATACCTAGGTACAGCCTGCTGTAGTCACTCCAATCTCTTCAGCTCTGGCTCCACCTTTCTCTTGCTTTTCTGCTCCTTCACAAAGGGCTCTTACCCCTTCGGGGGCAAGCTGAGTCCAATCCTCTTGAGAGCTCAGGGGACTGTGGGGTTTTCTTGATAGCGCATCAACATCTGCATCTCTGTTGCCCACTCCTGGTCTGTATTTCAAGCTGAAGGAGAAAGTTGAAAGAGCAGCCAACCACCTATGGCCTGTGGCATCCAGCTTCGTGGTGGTAAGCAAGTATGTGAGAGGGTTTTTATCAGTTTTGACTACAAACTCTGCATCATACAGGTAATCTCTTAACTTGTCTACCACGACCCACTTCAAGGCCAGAAACTCAAGTTTATGAGTGGGGTAGTTCTTCTCAGCAGGAGACAGGCTCCGGCTCACATAAGCAATGGGCCTTAAATGTCCATCATGATCTTGGTATAGTACTCCACCTAGTCTATCCCGGACGAGCCCCCACATGTAGCAATAACTCACAGTGGAGCTGCTGGTTTATTATTGGGCCTGTCCTTTATTCTCTTCGACCCTCTTAAATTGTTCTATCCCCTTGACACAGCTGTAGTGCAGTGTTGTAACAATATTGGTACCAACTTTAACCCACAGTAATACACTTATATTTACCTCTACCTGGGTGCTTGTTACTCCACCTGCAGGAGAAATAACAACACTGCACACAAACTTCTGTAATAACCAAAATAACTTCTTTCTTTGGGAAAATTATATATTTATATAAAGAATTATTACAGTGACTACACTATCACACCAACGTAGTGCAACAGTATAGTGAACAGTTATGACAGTCTTGGTAACATACACAAATTTACCTAAATATATATTTGAACCAGGGAGCTCCCCCTGTTCTAAACCGTAAAGTCACTACCCTTTGTAACTAGATGCAGTGCCCTGCAATAAAAGAGATAGTCTTGACATCTTCAGTCTTCGCTAGCTACGAAATGGTAATTGTAATCCACAGAGAGTTCTTCTGAGGTGTTGCGCAGTGTAAGGTAATACACAAGGGTAATTATAATCCAGCAAACTGATTAAGTGTTCTTACACGAAGAAGACAGACATCTAGTGTCAGCTCTTGAATATTGTAGTCTATGCAAATGTAATATTCTCCAACTCAACTTGTTCCGTGGGACTATCTGTCCCAGCAACAATCTGTTAAAGTTCTAAATGTGTGTAGTATTAAACAAACTTCCGGGTGTTAACCCTCTCACCACACGGGATCCGGGCGGATGGATGTCTCCGTCTCAGCAGTTCTCAGTCCGTATGGAGCTGCCACCACGCCGTCACACTCTTCCGTTTACCAACGGCCAGGAGTCCTCGGTTACCTGCTCCATGGGTCCCCGTAACAATCACTTCTATATATATATATATATATATATATATATATATATATATATTAGGGCTGCAACTAACGATTATTTTCATAATCGATTAGTTGGTCGATTATTGTTTCGATTAATCGATTAATCGGTTAATAACCTTAAAAAAAAGTGTGGAGTATAATTTAGTTAGTATGTAAAGTTTTAAAAAAAAAAACAATGTATTCTTAAATATCTCTATGCAGTGGTAAATATAAACAACCAACTATATGTTTAGGGAGCAAAATATTAAATCCACTCTGAGAATAACAGACAGAAGAGATATACTATATATACACTATTAGAAGAGAAATACAGTTTTTGGCCAATTTGTTGTTGGGCAGATTAAAAAATACAAATTGCTGCAAAAACGAATTACATGCTTTTCTGCAGCTTCTCCATTGAAGTATATTGAACCAAAAAAGCACCGTTTTGCGTTAAAAAAAAAAAAAAGTCCCTGACCCTTTCCAAATACGCAGCGGCTGAAAAAAAGTATAGTTGTGAACGTGTCCCATAGAAAACCATGTTAAATGAACTGTAGTGTGTTTCTGCAAAAAGCACCAAAAAACACAAAGATGTAAACCAGGTCTAAAATGTTTAGTAACATAATGGGGTTAAAAAAAAACTAAAATGAGCCCTTTATAGTACAAAAAAAGCAAATGATCAATACTGTAAGGGGTTAATTTTTTTACTGTAGAACTGTGAAAGTAATATTTACAGTAGCGATTATTTGCTCTTTTTGTACTATAAAGGGCTCATTTTATTATTTTTAACCCCATTATGTTACTGGCCGATTAATCGATTATGAAAATAGTAATCGATTAATTTCATAATCGATTAGTTGTCGATTAATCGATTAGTTGTTTCAGCCCTAATATATATATATATATATATATATATATATATATATATATATATATATATATAAAATATATATATATATATATATATAAACATTACACAAATAGCAAATGATTTTTATCACTTTTTGTGTTCTGCATTACAGTTCTCAAGCAGTCAGCTGGGTTTGGCAGTTTGGGACTCCAATTAAGTAGGATTTGGTCAATTTAAAGGAAGTAAAAGCTGAAGAGTTTAAAGTGCCTGTCAACCTAAAAAAACAAAAATAGATTCTGTTCCCTTAACCTCCATGGCGGTATGATTATTTCGGATTCTAGGTGCTGAAAGCGGTACAATTATTTTGCATGGAAATTTGGCGTTTTATATTGTAGGTCTGTAATTCTTAACAATAACACACTTAAATCTGTCCAAACAAGAGTCTAGTAGATATCCCGGGTATGATAAAGTTTGAAACACAAAAACATAAATTATAATATAATAAATAAAAATAAATAATAAAAAAAATAAAAATAAAATAATAATAAAAAAAAATTTCCCCACGATTCACTATTGCTCAATTCTACAAGTGTTCTAATTTACTATCGCTGTTTTCTAGCTGGTCTAAAGCCACTTTTGATGTAAAGGGACACTTTTTGGTTGCTATGGACAATCTCCAGTTTCCAGGCAGAAAGAACAGTATATATAACATAAAACTGCATGCAGGGCATAGGACAAAGCACTGGGGACAAAAGGGATGTGAAATAATTTCATACAGTACTGTAATCTGTAACAGATTACAGTACTGTATGTGTTATGTTTTTACAATTTTTTTAATTTGCCGCCAGGCTCCGCCCCTGTGCGTCGCGCCGCTCGCAGGGAACGGAGCCTGGCACAGAGAGGCTTCGGAGGAGGACGGAGCCCGCAGACACAGACACCCGTGGGGGACATCGCAGGATCCCGGGGACAAGGTAAGTAAAGCCACACCAGGATCCTGCGATGTAATCCCGAGTGTGGCTCGGGGTTACCGCTAATGGTCCTGAATTTTAACCCCGAGCCACACTCGGGAAAACCGCCAGGGAGGCTACAGCATGTTATACAGCACAGTGCTTGGCCCCTCATATCACCTAAAAAAACGGGCTGGTCCTGCCTGGTTCTGCCCTACCCTCTGTAAACTGACCACGGTATATCATGACTGCTGAGCCCTGACACCTTGGTTGGTTTACATGCCTCTGTCAGCCCTGCTCTCTGCTCTTCTGTGTCCTCCTCCCCCCTCCCCTCCCTACCTGTCAGCTCTGTCCACTCCACAATCCTCCCCTCCTGGTGCAATCAAATCTAAGAGGCAGATTATACCATATATCAGAGCATCTCCCAGTGTTCACACGACTCTTCGGATCTCTCTCCTCTCTGGCTGATGTCAGTGGCAGTGCTCGGCCCCGCCCACTATAGCTATCAGCCAGAGAGAGGAGAGAGCCGATGAGTCAGGTGAGCAATGGCAGCTGCTCTGATATACGGTATAATGGGCATCTTTTTTATACAGCACAGACACAGGAAGGGGCACATAACGTTATATAACAGAGAAGATGGCATGATCATCATATAGTGGGTTAACAGCTACTTTAACTTATCAGCTGAGGGACAAGGGTACACATTTAATGACTTGTCAACATAACAGGACCATGGAATATGGATCAAACTCTGACAATGACACAGCTTCAGTCTGTGAAATATGTAGAGGTGGAAGGAAGCCGTCACCGTGCTTAAAGTCCAAATGGTACTGGTGCCCTGAGCTCTGTTCTTTCAGTCTTCTGGAATTAAAACTTTGGAGACAATACCGTGAAGCTGTGCCTGAGCACATCAGTTAAAATATATCCAAACCCAGTCACTAAATCGAACTATGAGCTGTGACACGCAAATGTAAGTTCTTATTTTTACTCTTTTTAAATATGTAGTTTTCATTCATACCCTATTCACACGTGTGTCTCACAGCGATACGCAGTCAAATATGCATTTTACTACAATGCACCTGCTCTATTTATGGTGAGTTGTGGTGCCATTCATTTTAAATGGCATCCCAACACAATGTAGAGTAAAGGGTAGTGCATAATGCACCACAAAGCACAGTGGGGTTGAGTTAGGCAAATAGATTGTGTACTTTGCAAAGTGGAGTTGCTCCAGAGCTTCATAAATGAGGTAAAGTTGAACTTTACAAAGAATAACCAATCACATGCAAGGAAATAAAAAAAAATCATTTTTGCTTGCAGATGATTGGATGATGGAAGTCAGCAGAGGTTCTGCTCATTTACTAAGCTCTGGAGCAACTGTTCTTGTAGAGTGCAACTGCACTTTGCAAAGTGAACAGTCTATTTGTCTTTAGTAAATCAACCCCATGTGTTGCTAAAATAGGGTTTGAATGACAATTGAGCGGTCATGCAAAACTGTACCCAGATTATTTTTTGGTTGTTTTCTTCACACAAATACAGCTTTCTTTTGGTGGTATTTAATCACTGCTGGGTTTTTTAGTTTTTGCTAAAAAAAAAATGAAAACAGACCAATAATTAAAAAAAAAAAAAGGTTTTTCTTAGTTTCTGTCAGAAAATTTTGCAAATAAGTAATTTTTCTCCTTCACTGATGGGCACTGATGAGATGGCACTGAATGGGGTGGCACTGATGAGTAGGCACTAATATGTAGCACTGATAGGTGGCACCAATGAGGTGGCACTGAAGGGCACTGATAGGTGGCACTGATGGGCACCGATGAGGTGGCACTGAAGGGCACTGATAGGTGGCACTGATGGGCACTGTTAGGTGGCACTGATGGGCACTGTTAGGTGGCACTGATGGGCACTGAGAGGTGGCACTGATGGGTGGCACTGGTGGGCACTGAAAGGCAGCACTGATTTGCATTTCTAATGGGCACAGATTGGCCTCACTGATGGGCACTGTTGGGGCTGCATTGTACTCAGGGCACTGATGATCAGTGCCCTAATTACCTTTACATGTCTCTTCCGTGAGGAGATGCGGCTGATCGTCTCTCCTCACCTCACACTCTGTCAGTGTGAGGCAAGGAGAGCGATAAATGGCATCTCCTTGTTTACATGTGATCAGCTGTGATTGTACACAACCGATCACCTGGGATAAAGAGCCACGGCTGCGGCTCTTTGGCGAGATCGGGGTCACGCCATGTCCCAGAGACATGGCGCGCCCTAGGGTGTGCAATCGCGGCTAAACTGGGCACCATCATATGACGTCGTCCCAGAACAAGAGCGGGAGGCAGTTAAAGGCTAAGTTCACCTTTTGTCAAAAAAAAACTCTAAACACGCATACTTTTGCAGAAAAAATGTGCATTTATTGTTTTTTTCTCGCAGGAGCATGCAAAGCAATGCAATCCCTACAGCTTTGAGCCTGTAAGGCTTCATAGTGCAAGTATGAGGGTAAATGGTGCTACCTATATAATAAAAGGTGACAGACCCTGTTCACTTGTTAGGTGCTATGTGCCTCTATAGTGACTATTGAATATGCATATACCAATAGTGCATTCCTAATAAATTACCAATGTGCATGTGCTAATGTTGCAAACCTCACTAGGTTGCCAAATAAACTAGATATAAATAAATGTTTAGAAGTGATACAAAAAATGTGATACTACAATAACAAAAATACAGGTATATGAAAATAAATAAATAAATCAAATAAAAATCAATTGAAAATAATAAATAGTCCCAAAAGTGTAGGACAAATCTAAAATATTGAAAAATAGTTGAAATTATATGAAACGACCCCAAAAAATTAACGTGTCAAGTCCAAAAAATATATTTAAAAAAAGTACAGGCGATCAGTTAACACGTTTCACACTTTAACCAGTTGCCGACCGCCGCACGACTATATACGTCGACAGAGCGGCACGGGCAGGCAAAAGGACGTATATGTACGTCCTTGCCTGCCCGCGGGTGGGGGGTCCGATCGGACCCCCTCCCGGTGCCTGCGGCGGTCGGCAAATCTCCCCCGGCGATCGGAGGTGAGGGGGAGGCCATCCATTCGTGGCCCCCCCCTCGCGATCGCTCTCAGCCAATGGGATCATTTCCCTGCCTCTGTATTGTACACAGAGGCAGAGGAAATGATGTCATCTCTCCTCGGCTCGGTATTTTCCGTTCCGGGCCGAGGAGAGAAGACTGCAATGTAAGTGCACCAACACACTACACACAGTAGAACATGCCAGGCACACTAAACACCCCGATCCCCCCCCCGATCGCCCCCCGATCCCCCCCCAATAACCCCCCCCGTCACAAACTGACACCAAGCAGGTTTTTTTTTTTTTTTTTTCTGATTACTGTATTGGTGTCAGTTTGTGACAGTTACAGTGTCAGGGCAGTGAGTGTTAGGCCCCCTGTAGGTCTAGGGTACCCCCCTAACCCCCCCTAATAAAGTTTTAACCCCTTGATCACCCCCTGTCACCAGTGTCGCTAAGCGATCATTTTTCTGATCGCTGTATTAGTGTCGCTGGTGACGCTAGTTAGGGACCTAAATATTTAGGTTCGCCGTCAGCGTTTTATAGTGACAGGGACCCCCATATACTACCTAATAAATGTTTTAACCCCTTGATTGCCCCCTAGTTAACCCTTTCACCACTGATCACCGTATAACCGTTACGGGTGACGCTGGTTAGTTTGTTTATTTTTTATAGTGTCAGGGCACCCGCCGTTTATTACCGAATAAAGATTTAGCCCCCTGATCACCCGACGGTGATATGCGTCGCCCCAGGCAGCGTCAGATTAGCGCCAGTACCGCTAACACCCACGCACGCAGCATACACCTCCCTTAGTGGTATAGTATCTGTACAGATCAATATCTGATCCGATCAGATCTATACTAGCGTCCCCAGCAGTTTAGGGTTCCCAAAAACACAGTGTTAGCGGGATCAGCCCAGATACCTGCTAGCACCTGCATTTTGCCCCTCCGCCCAGCTCGGCCCAGCCCACCCAAGTGCAGTATCGATCGATCACTGTCACTTACAAAACACTAAACGCATAACTGCAGCGTTCGCAGAGTCAGGCCTGATCCCTGCGATCGCTAACAGTTTTTTTGGTAGCATTTTGGTGAAATGGCAAGCACCAGCCCCAGGCAGCGTCAGGTTAGTCCCAGTACCGCTAACACCCACGCACCGTACACCTCCCTTAGTGGTATAGTATCTGAACGCATCAATATCTGATCCGATCAGATCTATACTAGCGTCCCCAGCAGTTTAGGGTTCCCAAAAACGCAGTGTTAGCGGGATCAACCCAGATACCTGCTAGCAACTGCGTTTTACCCCTCCGCCCGGCCCAGCCCAGCCCACCCAAGTGCAGTATCGATCGATCACTGTCACTTACAAAACACTAAACGCATAACTGCAGCGTTCGCAGAGTCAGGCCTGATCCCTGCGATCGCTAACAGTTTTTTTTGTAGCGTTTTGGTGAACTGGCAAGCACCAGCCCCAGGCAGCGTCAGGTTAGTGCCAGTAGCGCTAACACCCACGCACGCACCGTACACCTCCCTTAGTGGTATAGTATCTGAACTGATCAATATCTGATCCGATCAGATCTATACTGGCGTCCCCAGCAGTTTAGGGTTCCCAAAAACGCAGTGTTAGCGGGATCAGCCCAGATACCTGCTAGCACCTGCGTTTTGCCCCTCCGCCCGGCCCAGCCCAGCCCACCCAAGTGCAGTATCGATCGATCACTGTCACTTACAAAACACTAAATGCATAACTGCAGCGTTCGCAGAGTCAGGCCTGATCCCTGCGATCTCTAACAGTTTTTTTGGTAGCGTTTTGGTGAACTGGCAAGCGCCAGCGGCCTAGTACACCCCGGTCGTAGTCAAACCAGCACTGCAGTAACACTTGGTGACGTGGCGAGTCCCATAAGTGCAGTTCAAGCTGGTGAGGTGGCAAGCACAAATAGTGTCCCGCTGCCACCAAGAAGACAAACACAGGCCCGTCATGCCCATAGTGCCCTTCCTGCTGCATTCGCCAATCCTAATTGGGAACCCACCACTTCTGCAGCGCCCGTACTTCCCCCATTCACATCCCCAACCAAATGCAGTCGGCTGCATGAGAGGCATTTTTATGTCCTCCCGAGTACCCCTACCCAACGAACCCCCCCAAAAAAGATGTTGTGTCTGCAGCAAGCGCGGATATAGGCGTGACACCCGCTATTATTGTCCCTCCTGTCCTGACAATCCTGGTCTTTGCATTGGTGAATGTTTTGAACGCTACCATTCACTAGTTGAGTATTAGCGTAGGGTACAGCATTGCACAGACTAGGACACACTTTCACAGGGTCTCCCAAGATGCCATCGCATTTTGAGAGACCCGAACCTGGAACCGGTTACAGTTATAAAAGTTACAGTTACAAAAAAAGTGTAAAAAAAAAAAAAAAAAAAAACACAAACAAAAATATAAAATAAAAAATAATAGTTGTCGTTTTATTGTTCTCTCTCTATTCTCTCTCTCTCTATTCTCTCTATTGTTCTGCTCTTTTTTACTGTATTCTATTCTGCAATGTTTTATTGTTATTATGTTTTATCATGTTTGCTTTTCAGGTCTGCAATTTTTTATACTTTACCGTTTACTGTGCTTTATTGTTAACCATATTTTTGTCTTCAGGTACAGCATTCACGACTTTGAGTGGTTATACCAGAAGGATGCTTGCAGGTTTAGGTATCATCTTGGTATCATTCTTTTCAGCCAGCGGTCGGCTTTCATGTAAAAGCAATCCTAGCGGCTAATTAGCCTCTAGACTGCTTTTACAAGCAGTGGGAGAGAATGCCCCCCCCCCCCCCACCGTCTTCCGTGTTTTTCTCTGGCTCTCCTGTCTCAACAGGGAACCTGAGAATGCAGCCGGTGATTCAGCCAGCTGACATAGAGCTGATCAGAGACCAGAGTGGCTCCAAACATCTCTATGGCCTAAGAAACCGGAAGCTACGAGCATTTTATGACTTAGATTTCGCCGGATGTAAATAGCGCCATTGGGAAATTGGGAAAGCATTTTATCATACCGATCTTGGTGTGGTCAGATGCTTTGAGGGCAGAGGAGAAATCTAGGGTCTAATAGACCCCAATTTTTTCAAAAAAAGAGTACCTGTCACTACCTATTGCTATCATAGGGGATATTTACATTCCCTGAGATAACAATAAAAATGATTAAAAAAAAAAAAAAAATGAAAGGAACAGTTTTAAAATAAGATAAAAAAGCAAAAAAATAATAAAGAAAAAAAAAAAAAAAAAAAAAGCACCCCTGTCCCCCCTGCTCTCGCGCTAAGGCGAACGCAAGCGTCGGTCTGGCGTCAAATGTAAACAGCAATTGCACCATGCATGTGAGGTATCACCGCGATGGTCAGATCGAGGGCAGTAATTTTAGCAGTAGACCTCCTCTGTAAATCTAAAGTGGTAACCTGTAAAGGCTTTTAAAGGCTTTTAAAAATGTATTTATTTTGTTGTCACTGCACGTTTGTGCGCAATTGTAAAGCATGTCATGTTTGGTATCCATGTACTCGGCCTAAGATCATCTTTTTTATTTCATCAAACATTTGGGCAATATAGTGTGTTTTAGTGCATTAAAATGTAAAAAAGTGTGTTTTTTCCCCAAAAAATGCGTTTGAAAAATCGCTGCGCAAATACTGTGTGAAAAAAAAAAATTAAACACCCACCATTTTAATCTGTAGGGCATTTGCTTTAAAAAAATATATAATGTGTGGGGGTTCAAAGTAATTTTCTTGCAAAAAAAAATAATTTTTTCATGTAATCAAAAAGTGTCAGAAAGGGCTTTGTCTTCAAGTGGTTAGAAGAGTGGGTGATGTGTGACATAAGCTTCTAAATGTTGTGCATAAAATGCCAGGACAGTTCAAACCCCCCCAAATGACCCCATTTTGGAAAGTAGACACCCCAAGCTATTTGCTGAGAGGCATGTCGAGTCCATGGAATATTTTATATTGTGACACAAGTTGCGGGAAAGAGACAAATTATTATTATTTTTTTTTTTTTTTTGCACAAAGTTGTCACTAAATGATATATTGCTCAAACATGCCATGGGAATATGTGAAATTACACCCCAAAATACATTCTGTTGCTTCTCCTGAGTACGGGGATACCACATGTGTGAGACTTTTTGGGAGCCTAGCCACGTATGGGACCCCGAAAACCAAGCACCGACTTCAGGCTTTCTAAGGGCGTAAATTTTTGATTTCACTCTTCACTGCCTATCACAGTCTCGGAGGCCATGGAATGCCCAGGTGGCACAAACCCCCCCCAAATGACCCCATTTTGGAAAGTAGACACCCCAAGCTATTTGCTGAGAGGTATAGTGAGTATTTTGCAGACCTCACTTTTTGTCACAAAGTTTTGAAAATTAAAAAAAGAAAAAAAAAATTTTTTTTTTTGTTGTCTTTCTTCATTTTCAAAAACAAATGAGAGCTGCAAAATACTCACCATGCCTCTCAGCAAATAGCTTGGGGTGTCTACTTTCCAAAATGGGGTCATTTGGGGGGGTTTGTGCCACCTGGGCATTCCATGGCCTCCAAAACTGTGATAGGCAGTGAAGAGTGAAATCAAAAATGTACACCCTTAGAAATCCTGAAGGCGGTGATTGGTTTTCGGGATCCCGTACGCGGCTAGGCTCCTAAAAAGTCCCACACATGTGGTATCCCCGTACTCAAGAGAAGCAGCAGAATGTATTTTGGGGTGCAATTCCACATATGCCCATGACCTGTGTGAGCAATATATCATTTAGTGACAACTTTGTGCAAAAAAAAAAAAAATAAATAAATTGTCACTTTCCCGCAACTTGTGTCAAAATATAAAATATTCCATGGACTCAACATGCCTCTCAGCAAATAGCTTGGGGTGTCTACTTTCCAAAATGGGGTCATTTGGGGGGGGGTTGTGCCATCTGGGCATTTTATGGCCTTCAAAACTGTGATAGGTAGTGAGGAGTAAAATCAAAAATGTACGCCCTTAGAAATCCTGAAGGCAGTGATTGGTTTTCGGGGCCCCGTATGCGGCTAGGCTCCCAAAAAGTCCCACACATGTGGTATCCCCATACTCAGGAGAAGCAGCTAAATGTATTTTGGGGTGCAATTCCACATATGCCCATGGCCTGTGTGAGCAATATATCATTTAGTGACAACTTTTTGTAATTTTTTTTTTTTTTTTTTTTTCATTATTCAATCACTTGGGACAAAAAAAATGAATATTCAATGGGCTCAACATGCCTCTCAGCAATTTCCTTGGGGTGTCTACTTTCCAAAATGGGGTCATTTGCGGGGGTTTTGTACTGCCCTGTCATTTTAGCACCTCAAGAAATGACATAGGCAGTCATAAATTAAAGACTGTGTAAATTCCAGAAAATGTACCCTAGTTTGTAGGCGCTATAACTTTTGCGCAAACCAATAAATATACACTTATTGACATTTTTTTTACCAAAGACATGTGGCCAAATACATTTTGGCCTAAATGTATGACTAAAATTGAGTTTATTGGATTTTTTTTAGAACAAAAAGTAGAAAATATCATTTTTTTTCAAAATTTTCGGTCTTTTTCCGTGTATAGCGCAAAAAATAAAAACGGCAGAGGTGATCAAATACCATCAAAAGAAAGCTCTATTTGTGGGAAGAAAAGGACGCAAATTTCGTTTGGTTACAGCATTGCATGACCGCGCAATTAGCAGTTAAAGCGACGCAGTGCCAAATTGTAAAAAGTGCTCTGGTCAGGAAGGGGGTAAATCCTTCCGGGGCTGAAGTGGTTAAGCTAAGTGCTTAATCATAGCTCATGAGTAAGCACTTAGCTTAAAGTGCAAAACGCGTTAGCTGATTGCCTGTACTTTTTTTGCCACGGTATCCTGTATACTGTATGATCCTGATTTTACAATAAAGATTTTTGGATAACATTTTCCCAGTGTGCGGCTGTCCGGACTTTCTTATATACCTTCAGTCTAGTGGTGTGTATGAGGCTTTAGTCACAGGGTGTGCTTTGTCTCCGAGGTTGAACTGAGTTTTGTAGTCACCTAAAGGTTAGCAGGAGGAATCAATAAGAGCTGTTAGGCACACAAGAAATGGAGGTGTTGGTTTCCCTGCAGACCTTTGGGGATGCTTATTTTTCCTCAATGGAGCTGTGCTGGGCAGCCAATGCAGCAAGAGAGGTATTTTAAGTAGAATTATAGGTAAAACTTTTTTTTTCATTTTGGATAGGGTAAGGGAAGGTTATAACCCCTGTCAGATTTTTTCTTTACCCTCTGTGTCCTATTGGGGAGCTTTACTTTCACTTTCTGTCTCATAGACAAAACAGGAAGTGAGGAAATCACTGCAAATTAAGGGAATCCTTTGGGGCGCCATTGGAAGATTTCCCCTCTATTGCTTTTTGGGGACAACCCAAACATTGGGATCTTCTTTTACTTTCACTTTCAATGATAATGGTAAACAGGACAAATAGAGAGGGTGAATCTCCCTAATGGGGGCACAGACAGCAAATCAAATCTGACAGATGTTCTAATTCCTCGTCACTGTATCCAAAACTAAAAAAAAGGTTTGCCTTTAGTTATACTTTAAGATTTTCTATTGCAGCCAAATAGTTTTGGCCAGGTGAATTTTTAATTTTTAGGGCCCTCATGTAACAAGCATAGCTCCCAACTGTCCCTGATTTGGAACAATGTCCCTCTGTCCCTCTTCCCCCCTCATTTGTCCCTCATTTTGGTCTGATCCATATAGTTGTATAAAAAATGCACTTTTTATCTTTCAAAAAGTGTTTCCCAGTGGTAAACCTCTCATCCATTTTCTAAATTCTTACATTTGTACATTTTAAAAGCCAATATAAAGGGATAGTAGTGGTAAAAAAAAGTCCTTGTGGATTTAATTATTCTTTTTTGGGGGTTATTCTCCTTTAAAGAGGTGTGGCAGGGGGCATGTCCTATGCCTACATACGTTTGTTAGTAGGTGTCCCTCATTCCCATCTCAAAATGTTGGGAGGTATGAACAAGTAGTACTTCCCTTGCTGGGTTCAGCCCTGATATAACTTTCAATAAACAGTATTAAGCTGTAATTGGACATCCATCCTTGTCTGATGATGAACATGCTGTTTAGTGATCTTTCGCGCATGTAAATGAGTACCTCAATTCTAGCTGACAATAAAAAAATGAAGTACCCACTGCTCAAAACTTGACACAAAGTAGAATTGCCTATGAATTTTATTCTGATTAAGGTTCAAATGTATTTTTTTTTACTACATATACTGTATGTATACATAGATGTATTTGTTGTATTTTCAGAGATTTTGCCAATATGCTCAGAATGCACAGTTAAAAACGTCAATAAATAAAACAGGCTCTGGTCAGAAAAGCCATCAACCAAATGATCAGAGCCGAGCTAGGCCAAGGTTTTAGTAGCAGACAACCTGTTTCATATGTCCATCAAAAGAAATTCAATTATATTCCTGAAGCCTGCACACAGTAATGACACTAAAGAGGATAACTCAATGTCCAGACATATGGACAAGAGTGTCTCCACCAGAGAAATACAGAAAGCAATGATGCTTGGAGTGATTGAAACAAATGGAAGTGCTGTTACAATGGGTTTCACACATTCCTTTAATTTCTGAAGGCTATATACTTTAGCACTTTAGCACTTTAACATGGCTTTAACATTGCATTGTAAAATTTCTCAGTTACAGCTAAAGTACAACAATACAGTGCCTTGAAAAAGTATTCATACCCCTTGACATTTTCCACATTTTGTCATGTTACAACCAAAAACATAAATGTATTTTATTGGGATTTTATGTGATAGACCAACACAAAGTGGCACATCATTGTGAAGTGAAAGGAAAATGATAAACGATTTTCAAAATGTGTTACAAATAAATATCTGAAAAGAGTCAATACTTTGTAGAACCACCGTTCGCTGCAATTACAGCTACAAGTCTTTTTGGGGATGTCTCTACCAGCTTTGCACATCTAGAGAGTGACATTTTTGCCCATTCTTCTTTGCAAAATAGCTCAAGCTCTGTCAGATTGAATGAAGATGGATTGGATGTGAACAGCAATTTTCAAGTCTTGCCATAGATTCTCCATTGGATTTAGGTCTTTGACTGGGCCATTCTAATGTAGCAAGGGCCCCAACCCTTAGAGGCCTAATGGTGACCTCCAGAGTCAGGGAGAGCTGACATCCTTCTTTGTAGAGTGGGTTAATAGGCATCGTGGGTGTAATGCAAGATAGAATGATTGCGCACCACTTTTTGATTGCAAACAAAAGAGATTTATTGTCTCTTAACAAGAACCGGGGGATATAGGGTTAGGGCCTGAAAACCCTTTCAGCAGGTGCAATAGCAATTGGCAGACTCCAAGACAAAATAAGCAGACAGCTATACAGGTTGAGGGCCTTTAAACTGGTTGCAGCACTGCATTAGTAGAACCGCTGTCTCCTATGGCAACTGAACTTGTAGGTTGACTTCAACACAGATCTGTACACATACCAGACTTGGTATCCCTGTTGTGTAGGACCTGGCCTCCATCTCACAGCTTCCCGCTGTAGCTTTTCTCACTGAGCTCCCAGTCTGCTCACCAGACCTTCAGATCCCAGCTGTCCACTGGATCCCCTGAGCTCTTCCACAGCTAACCCACTCTACACTCCAAGCATCACCCACGCTAACCCGCTGGGTCCCTGGCTTGGCTCTCAGCAAACCCGCTGAATCCTCTTCAAGTGTCACCCATGCTCACCCGCTGGGTCGCTGACTTGAACACTGAAGCTTTCCCAACTTGTTTACTGTCCCCAGCTAGTGAAAAAGGCTGCTCTGTTACTTCTTCAGACTTCACAAACCTGGCCTCTGATAACAGGAGTAGTTGTCCCTTACTGATGACAGTGTCCCATTTATCTCTGACCTCTGGATCTCACTTGCCTCTGGTAACAGGAGTGGTCATCCCATGTGGCAACTGCTTCTCCTTTACCCCTGGCAACACTTCACCTCTGTAATGATCAGGCTACCCTCTGGCTGAGCTTCTACACATGTGGTTTGGCCTCAGGCATAGGCCTAACCTTCAGCTGCTGCTTCATATACAGCCCCCAGGCCTCAGCCTGGGGCTAAAAGAACACTGATCACCTGACTCATTCCCCTTAAATAGACTCTCCCAGCATACTTAGCCACACATATGATTGGGTGAGAAATTATGTCTATTCACAACCTGAACTCACTGTGGTCTTGTTATTCTAATGCCAAAGGCAGCAGTGCCACCTATTGACAGAAGAAAGAAATGCACCAGATTCAGGCTTAAGGCAAAAAGTCAGAGGATACACCTACCAATTAGCCAGGCTAATTACCGCCTAGCATAACCAAATTTGTTAGCAACCCTGCCTAATACCAGGGTGCTACATCAACACATGAATATGCTTTGATCTAAACCATTCCATTGTAGCTCTGGCTGTATGTTTAGGGTCGTTGTCCTGCTGGAAGGTGAACCTCTGCCCCAGTCTCAGGTCTTTTGCAGACTCTAACAGGTTTTCTTCTAAGATTGCCCTGTATTTGGCTCCATCCATTCTCCTGTCAACTCTGACCAGCTTTCTTGTCCCTTCTGAAGAAAAGCATCTTCACAACATGATGCTGCCACCGCCATGTTTCACAGTGGGGATGGTGTGTTCAGGGTGATGTGCAGTGTTATTTTTCCGCAACATATAGTGTCTTGCTTTTAGGCTAAAAAGTTCAATTTTGGTCTCCTCTGACCAGAACACCTTCTGCCACATGTTTGCTGTGTCCCCCACATGGCTTCTCACAAACTGCAAACAGGACTTCTTATGGCTTTCTTTCAATGATGGCTTTCTTCTTGCCACTCTTCCACAAAGGCAGATTTGTGGAGTGCAGGACTAATAGTTGTCCTGTGGACAGATTCTCCCACCTGAGCTGTGGATCTCTGCAGCTCCTGCAGAGTTACCATTGGCCTCTTGGCTACTTCTCTGATAAACGCTCTCCTTGCCTGGTCTGTCAGTTTAGGTGGACGGTCGTGTCTTGGTAGGTTTACAGTTGTGCCATACTCTTTCCATTTTTGGATGATGGATTGAACAGTGCTCCATGTTCAAAGCTTGGGATATTTTTTTATAACCTAAACCTGCTTCAAACTTCTCCACAACTTTATCCCTGACCTGTCTGGTGTGTTCCTTGGCCTTCATGATGCTGGTTGTTCACTAAGGTTCTCTGAAAAACCTCTGAGGGCTTCACAGAACAGCTGTATTTATACTGAGATTAAATTACACACAGGTGGACTGTATTTACTAATTAGGTGACTTCTGAAGGCAATTGGTTACACTAGATTTTAGTTAGGGGGCTGGATACAAATGCACGCAAAAAATTTCAGATATATATTTGTAAAAAAATTTGGAAAACCATTTATAATTTTCCTTCCACTTCACAATTATGTGTTGGTCTATCACAGTGTTTCTCAACTCCAGTCCAGTCAACAACAGTTCACTTTTTCAGGATTTCCCTCAGATAAAACAGCTGTGGTAATTACTAAGGCAGTGAAACTGATCAAATCACCTGTGCAAAAAAATGGTAAGCCTGAAAACATGACCTGTTGGGGCGCCTTGAGGACTGGAGTTGAGAAACACCTGTCTATCACATCAAATCCCAGTAAAATACATTTACGTTTTTGGTTGTAACATGACAAAATGTAGAAAATGTTAAGGGGTGTGAATACTTTTGCAAGGAGCTGTATGCATTGGGATAATAACAAACCATCAATTTACATTTAATACGTTGAACCTCTTGTCTTTACATAAGATAAGAACTGCAATTATATAGAACTAAGTATGAAAACTTTGATGATCTTGGTATAATGCACAAGGAATATATCTAAGGTAACGTAGCAATTCCCACCTTATAATTGTTCTTCATACGTGAGCAAAGGCCCCACTTTACTGTATTGCTATTAGTATTCTTTAAAATTCTTTAAAATTTGTTAATAACATTAGTGATACTTTTATCACATATTTGACTTCATTAAGGCTGGGTTCACACTATTGCGCATTGGATGCGGCTTACACCACATCTAATTCGAAAACATGTTATTTTCAAAGGGTATGGGTTCACATATGTGCGCTGCATCCACGCTCTGCATTGCGCAAAATTTGTGTGCATTTTCTAGGCAGTGCAGTGCGAATTGCAGGCACATAATCTTCAATGGGAACGCATCTGATCCGCAGATATGTTCCGTTCTGAACAAGAATTCTCTCCCCCTCCTCCTACACCTCCCCCCTCTCCCTGGTCAGCTGATCCACAGCTACAATGGAGAAGAACCATTGAATGAATAATTTTTATCTTCACAGGGAAACCAGAGCTGCAATTTGCACCAGACCAGTGTGAATCCAGCCTAAAGCTGATCTCCTGGAATTTGGAAAATGTACCCTTGCAGTGGGACCCCTTGCATTGCAAGGGTTAAAGTGACACTAAACTCTGGTTTAAAAAGAGAAAAAAAATCTATTCAAGTGTGTATTTTTAAGGTAAAAATGTACGTTCTGTTTCTCTCAGCCTCCTCCAAATCCCCAAATTTCTTTTGACTTTGCTGCTGTGACCTGACTTCCTGTTAGAAGGTGGCTACATTCGATTTCCATGGTCTCGCTGTATGTAACAATGGAGCCACTCTCTATTGCTCTAAGGACAGAAGGTCCATGGGCTATGATTAAAGGACTAGTATATATGTAGTGTGTATAGAGAAGTGTACATAGCTGCAACAAATGTGCACTACTGGTTACAAATAAATGGAAGTAAGCGGGAAATGGAAAGCTTCAGAACCTCATGGAGGACATTACAAGAAGGCAGAAAAACAAAACAGGAAATGATTCAATGAAAAATAGATTAGAGGGGCATTAAGTAGTGGATGTGTATGGATTATTTCTGGAAAATAAGGATATAGCTCATTTAGTCTAGGGGTGCAGGGATAAGGTGTAATACTACGGCAGACTTCCTCCATCCATTCGACTGGTTCAGCATTTCTGCCAAAGAATAGGGTAAGTGTAGGCATCTGCTACCTTCTACTGTTAGCTTCTAATATCAACATTATATATGATTTTGTATTAACACTTCCTGTTTCTGGGGCTATGACTTAAAAAGCAGAAAAGGAGGAAATGAATAGAGAGAGGAGCTGACACCACATGCCCACATCCAAGAGCTGTATTACTGCAATACTGTAATTTTATCCAGACCAGAAATAAAGACTATTAGGCAATTGTTTCTTTGTTCTGGCTGTTTAACTGTAGGTGCCCATAACATATTGATCTGAATCCTACTAACAGGCAAGTTTCTATCCTATTCAGACTATCTCAGATGCACATTACCAAATAGCTAGATCTGTGCTACTGTACAGTATCTCACAAAAGCGAGTACACCCCTCACATTTTTGTAAATATTTTATTATGCCGTTTCATGTGACAACACCGAAGAAATGACACTTTGCTACAATGTAAAGTAGTGAGTGTACAGCTTGTATAACAGTGTAAATTTGCTGTCCCCTCAAAATAACTCAACACACAGCTATTTTTGTCTAAACCGCTGGCAACAAAAGTGAGTACACCCCTAAGTGAAAATTGGGCCCAAAGTGTCAATATTTTGTGTGGCTACCATTATTTTCCAGCACTGCCTTAACCCTCTTGGGCATGGAGTTCACCTTAGCTTCACAGGTTGCCACTGGAGTCCTCTTCCACTCCTCCATGCTGACATCACAGAGCTGGTGGATGTTAGAGACCTTGTGCTCCTCCACCTTTCGTTTGAGGATGCCCCACAGATGCTCAATAGGGTTTAGGTCTGGAGACATGCTTGGCCAGTCCATCGCCTTTAACCTTTGCTTCTTTTCCAAGGCAGTGATCGTCTTGGAGGTGTGTTTGGGGTCGTTATGTTGGAATACTGCCCTGTGGCCCAGTCTCCAAAGGGAGGGGATCATGCTTGGCTTCAGTATGTCACAGTACATGTTGGCATTCATGGTTCCCTCAATAAACTATAGCTCCCCAGTGCCGGCAGCAGTCACGCAGCCCCAAACCATGACACTCCCACCACCATGCTTGACTGTAGGCAATACACACACTTGTCTTTGTACTTCTCACCTGGTTGCCGCCACACACGCTTGACACCATTGGAACCGAATAAGTTTATCTTGGTCAAACCACAGGACATGGCTCCAATCATCCATGTCCTTAGTCTGCTTGTCTTCAGCAAACTGTTTGCGGGTTTTCTTGTGCATCATCTTTAGAAGAGGCTTCCTTCTGGTACGACAGCCATGCAGACCAATTTGATGCAGTGTGAGGCGTATGGTCTGAACAATGACAGGCTGACCCCCCGCCCTTCAACCTCTGCAGCAATGATACGTCTATTTCCCAAAGACAATCTCTGGATATGACGCTGAGCATGTGCACTCAACTTTGGTCGACCATGGCAAGGCCCGTTCTGAGTGGAACCTGTCCTGTTAAATCGCTGTATGGTCTTGACCACCATACTGCAGCTCAGTTTCAGGGTCTTGGCAATCTCCTTATAGCCTAGGCCATCTTTATGTAGAGCAACAATTCTTTTCTCAGATCCTCAGTGAGTTCTTTGCCATGAGCAGCCATGTTGAACTTCCAGTGACCAGTATGAGAGAGTGAGAGTGATAACACCAAATTTAACACACTTGCTCCCCATTCACACCTGAGACCTTGTAACCAACACTAATGAGTCACGTGACATCGGGGAGGGAAAATGGCTAATTGGGCCCAATTTGGACATTTTCACTTAGGGGTGTACTCACTTTTTTGCCAGAGGTTTAGACATTAATGGCTGTGTGTTGAGTTATTTTGAGGGGACAGCAAATTTACACTGTTATAAAAGCTGTATACTCACTTCTTTACATTGTAGCGAAGTGTAATTTCTTCAGTGTTGTCACATGAGGGGACAAAAGTTATAGTAAACAAAAGTTATAGTAAAATATTTACAAAAATGCGAGGGGTGTACTTGCTTTTGTGAGATACTGTGTATATATATATATATATATATATATATATATATATATATATATATATATATATATATATATATATATATATATATATATACCCGGGGGAATTTGCACAGTTCCACCAAGACTCTTAATGGACCTCTTGCTGATAATACCTTTTTTACTCTGAATGCATGTACTATTATAATTATTATTCTTTTTCAAAATATACATTTTGTATTTCCATACTAGTATGCATTCCCAGTGCTCATTTTTGAGTACAGAAGATCCAAACTTATTTAAACATTGCATTAGACCTTATAATATTTAAAGGTTATTATTTAAACCAGCACTGAAAGAAAAATGCAGTCTTTGCCGTGCTTCTGAAAATGTTAGGTTGCTTGGCTATCTCCTGCTCCAATGCTTTGAGTCACTGTCCTAAAACAAGGACACAGCCAATAATATCAGAACACTGGATCCGCATACTTGTTCTGTGTCATTGGCTCAGATATATTGAAGCCAAATCAGAACGGTAACAGTGAGAGAACTGGCACTCTTAGAAGGTAAGTTCAACAATGATGCCTGCACATTTTCCTCTGCACTGGTTTACTTTCAGTACTTTTAGTCACTGACCAAGAATTCAGCCAGTGAAATCAGAAAACCTAAAGACCTGGGATCAGCATAACAGCTAGGCAACAAACATTTTTACACTTAAAAATGTACAGTTCCGACTTACAAACAAATTTGATTTAAGAAAAAACCTACAGTCCCTAACTTGTTTGTAACCCGGGCACCACCTGTACAATGCTGTAAAAACAGCCTGGATGTCAGTCCTTAGTTATGGCTAAGGTCTAATGTCCAGGCTGTTTTTACAGAGTTGTACGTGTCTATTTAATAAAAGAATACTATTTTTGGATGTCATCTTGAGTGCCAACCATCCCTTTCCTTATTCAGGTACGTTGGAGGTGTCGGAAGCCTCGAGGGCTAAGCACTGGGAGGAGCTGTTATGTGGGAAGCTTGTAGCGCCTATTCATCCGTTTTTCCATAAAAAGACAGAAATACAATTTTTTGGCAGATAAAACAGCTCCCATATATGTATTTTAGCTGTGTATCTATCTGTTTAACTGGAGTACAGCTTTAAAATGGCAAAGTGCCTTTAGCCAACTATGGCTCAGGGGGCCACGCCCCACACTATATAAGGCTGCTTACATGGCGGCCGTATATAGCATTTATGAATGAGAGAAGTTAGCTAGAGGCAGGTTAGTTAGTGGCGTGCAGGCATTTTAGTATATATATATATATATATATATATATATATATATATATATATATATATAGATATATTTATATATCTATATATAGATATAGATATATCTATATCTATATCTGTATCTATATATAGATATAGATAGATATCTATATATAGATATAGATATCTATCTATATCTATATATACACACACACACACACACAGCATATACAGTGTAGTCAGTGTAGTGTAGACTACATATACAGTGCAGGCAGTGTGTGTGTGTATATATATATATACCGTGTAATATATATATATATATATATATATATATATATATATATATATATATATATATACACACACACACACACATATACTCTGCATTCAGTGTAGACTATATATACAGTGCAGGCAGTCCGGTACAACCCTTAAAAATTCCACTCGAATGCTCACATTTTGCGAGTGGAATTTAGTGCAGGGCGAATGAGGAGCAGGAGCGAAGCAGGCTGACAGTTTCCTGGCTGAAGTGGTGAGGCCATCAGAGCAGCCTGGAAGGGGGGTTCCCTGCCCCCCCCCCCCCCCCGCGCCGCTCTGATGTCCTGTTAAAAAGCCTGCACTGCTGATCAGCCAGGAAACTATCAGCCGGAGCAAACAGAGTGGCAGGGCCGGTGGTCATTTTGTCACACCGGATTACCCTGGGGCCGCTTTGAGCTGAGGCTGCAGCACTACCATCCCTCTCTCCTCCTCCTCTTATGAATCACGGAGCTGAGTCTGTGTTCGGCGGCGTTGTAACAAGGTCCCGCCCCCTAGACCGGCTCGTGTGATAGTAGATGATTCAATCAGTGTTCCATCTACTATCACACAAGCCGATCTAGGGGGGTGGGACCTTGTTACAGCGCTGCCAAACACACACAGACCCAGTTCTGTGACACACAGCGGTGTGTGTGTGTGATCCATATTCCATGGTGAGTCTGTATTGATGATGGGCACAGTGAGGCTGCATTTATGGGCACAGTGAGCGGCATGCATGGGCAGTGAGGCTGCATTCACGGGCAGTGAAGCTGCATTCATGGGCACAGTGAGGCTGCATTCATGGGCACAGTGAGGTTGCATTCATGGGCACAGTGAGGCTACATTTATGGGCACAGTGATCTGCATTCATGGGCAGTGAGGCTGCATTCATCGGCACAGTGAGGCTGCATTTATGGCCAGTGAGGCTGCATTTATGGGCATAGTGAGCTGCATTGATGGGCAGTGATGCTGTATTCATGGGCACAGTGAGGCTGCATTAATGGGCACAGTGAGGCAGCATTTATGGGCACAGTGAGCTGCATTTATGGGCACAGTGAGCTGCTTTGATGGGCAGTGAGGCTGCATTTATGGGTACAGTAAGGCTGCATTTATGGGTACAGTGAGGCAGCATTCATAGGCACAGTGAGCTGGATTCACGGGCAGTGAGCCTGCATTCATGGGCATAGTGAGGCTGCATTTATGAATAGTAAGACTGCATTTATGGGCACTGTAAAGCTGCATTTGATGGGCACAGTGAGGCTGCAATAATGGGCAGTGAGGCTTCAGTGATGGGCACAGTTAGGCTGCAATGATGGGCACAGTGAGGCTGCAATGATGGCACATATTTTTCTGGTCCATCTGTGCCGTGATTGAAGAAGGATGTACATCGCGAGACACTTTTTTTTTCATTTTTAATAAAGGAATTGTCAAAAACTGTTTATTGTGGGGTTTTTGTACACTTTTTTTTAGTGAAAGGGTAGGGGTAACCATGCCAATGGTGGGGCAGGATCTGGGGGCCCCCTTGTTAAAGGGGGCTTTCAGATTCCGATAAGCCCCCCACCCGCAGACCCCCACAACCAATTGTCTGGGTTGTGGGGACGAAGCCCTTGTCCCCATTAGCATGGGGTCAAGGTGCTTTGGGGGGACCCCAAGCACCCTTCCCATGTTGAGGGCAAGCGGCCTGGTACAGTTCAGGAGGACGAGGCTGCTCGCTCGTCCCCCACTTTCCTGGCCTGCCAGACTGCTTGCTCGGATAAGGGTTTGGTATGGATTTTGGGGGGACCCCATGCCATTTTTTTTTTTATTTTGGCGTGGAGTTCCCCTTAAAATCCACATCAGACCCAAAGGGGCCTGGTATGGATTTTAAGGGGGACCCAATGCTGTTTTTTTTTTTAATTTTGGCCGATTTTTTCCTCGATTTTTTTCCTTTATCGTGCTGGCAATACATTACAGCTGCAAGAAATTTAAATTACATTTTTTCCTTTAGAAATGTAATTTTGCTGCAGGAAAGTAAAACACATGAGAAAAATGCACCACTTTACAGGCAGACTAAGGGTACCCCCAGGACGATATTCAAAGGGATATTTAATTTTTATTGTTTCACTTTAAGCATTATTGAAATCACTGCTCCTGAAAAAACGGCCATTTTTTTTTTGCATTGATACATGTCCTCTGGGCCAGTACCCAGGTCCCCATACACTTTTCATGACAATAACTTGCATATAAGCCTTTAAAATGAACACTTGATTTTTCACGTTCGTGTCCCATAGACTTTAACAGTGTGTGCATACATTTTTTGTCTGTTCACAGGTTCTGTTGCAAACCAAACCGGGGGGTGTTCGGCTCATTCCTAAAAATACACATTTGTGAACACAGACATAGAAAAAAAAATATTTAGGGGAATATACACTTTAATCATTACAGACCTGCATTATTTTGTGTCTTATATCTTCCTGGAGTTCAGCTTTAACATAGTTTCCCTTTAAATGTGAGCGTTAGTTTTCAGGCAGTTATATAGATAGCCAAAAGGTTAAACAATCTATTTACTGCCAAATAATATTTCACGCTGCATCCTTCAACAATTAAAGTGTATTACAAGAAAACTGGCTGTACAGAGATGATACACTGTGTTAATATGGACAAAGCGGATTTGAAAGGAATTCTTAATAAGACCTAGAAGAGTGGCGAGAGTCTCTTCCAGGCTTGAAAGATGCTCAGTTATTAAATGTAATTTATGCTGTCAGCCCAAAGCTATCTTCTTTCAGCCTAAGGATGAGGGAGGAAAAAAAACAGTAATAAATGGCACACTGTAAGTAAAAACTTGACCTTAGACCGCATTCCATTTTCAAAACTATAACAATTTGTTGAACGCTAAAATATTGGACAAACATAAAGAAAGCTGTAAAATAAAATAAAATAAAATAAATGGCTTTAGCTACAGGGGGCAGTTGTAAAAGTTGCATCGAGATGAGTAAGAAGCTCTTTTTTGCTTAAGCGATTATGTATTATGCTAAACAACAACAGTTCTAATGTGCAGGGATGGTAATCTTTCCTGTGCTGTGTTCTTTCAAGGTCTGATTATCATATTTATTGACTTTTTATACATACAGTTTTCACTCATCCCATATATCCTTCCTTTATAAGCTTGTCCAATCAGTGGCAAGGTTTAAAGCCTTCTTGATAAATTAGATATTGTAAAGCAATGTGAGGCAAAATCAACAGCTTTGTAAATATAATTGATTACTTATTTCATTTCTTTAATCACTGTGTCCAATGAAAAATATACAAGTTTTGCTTTCTTTTAACAGTAAAGGAGTAGAGACATGTGGAATTCTGTATTTGCTCAAAGGTTTGATAGACAGTTGTAAACAGTTAGCAACAATTGTGCCTATATGGCAAAAAGAACAATTAAAATTGCTCCACCTCAAAATAATGAAGCTTATAGAGTATATTATGGAGACCCATCCTTCCCAGTTTAGGGGACAGCCCCTGATTTAAAGAGCCTGTCCCTGGATAAAAAGTATCCCCTGCTGTGTGCCTGTTCGTAGCTCGTGCCCCCAATTTTAGCCTGGTTGGTAAGCTTTTTATTGTTTGGAGGCCACTAGTTTGTAAGATCCCAGATGATTCTTCTCCCTCCTTCTCTCTCCTCTCCTCGCTTGATTGGACAGTGTGGCTCAAGAGAGGAAAGGAAGCTGTAATGTAATTGGCTGCATCAGGGCCAGGGACCTTATGTCAATCAGTGCATGGTAGAGAGAACAGCCCCAAAGACCTGAAATCGGAAGAGGCTACCAACCGCAAATTCAGGGAAAAGGTGAGAGCAGGAGCTATGCTGTAGGGGCAATGATGGAGGACAACTGAGACTCAGGAGAGGGAAACATTAACGGAACTTGTGTGTACATCCTGCTCTTCACCATTACCTGTTCTCTCTGTACTGCCTGTCCTCACTATTAACACTCCTCTTTGTACCGCTTGCCCCCATCATGAACAAACCCCTCTGTACTGCCTTTCTCTACCATCAACTGCCCACTCAGTACTGAATGTCTCTACCATCAACTGCCTCCTCTGTACTGCTTGTCCCCATTATCAACTGCCCCCTCTGTACTACCTGTCCTCAAAATTAACTGCCTTTCCTGTTCTATCAGTCTCCATTATCAACTGCCCCATGTACTATCTGCCCTTGCCATCAACTGCCTCCTCTGTACTGCCTATTTGCAACTTTAACTGCCCCCCACTGTGCTACCTGTCCTTGCCACCAACTGCCACTCACTGTACTTTTTGTCCCCACCAATTGCCCCTTTGTTTACTTTCTGTCCACATCATCAACTGCCCCTGTGTACTGCCTCTTTCCATCATGAAATGACCCCACACATGTGAATGGAAATCATTCATTCAGGCGCCACTGCAGCTCTTTATTGCATGCAAAACATGTCTTGTCTGCTGCAGTAAAACACACTTACCTGCAGGTTCGCAGTCTTCTATTGTATATAGGCTGAACTGCACATGCAGCGGTGACACCAGAATTATTGATTTCTGTGCACATGTATGGTATTCACATCATCTCTCACTGCCCATTTAAGAGGACTGAAGAACCAACAACCAAAGCCCAGGAAGAAATAAGTCAGTGGCCAGCAAGGGATCTAGCGGTCGCATCGCTAGAAGGTGGAGGTATCTGCAAGCTTTAGTTGTGCTTAAAAACAAATTCCCCCTTCTATTACATAGTTACATAGTTACATAGTAGGTGAGGTTGAAAAAAGACACAAGTCCATCAAGTCCAACCTATGTGTGTGATTATGTGTCAGTATTACATTGTATATCCCTGTATGTTGCGGTCATTCAGGTGATTATCTAATAGTTTCTTGAAGCTATCAATGCTCCCCGCTGAGACCAACGCCTGTGGAAGGGAATTCCACATCCTTGCCGCTCTTACAGTAAAGAACCCTCTACGTAGTTTAAGGTTAAACCTCTTTTCTTCTAATTGTAATGAGTGGCCACGAGTCTTATTAAACTCTCTTCTGCGAAAAAGTTTTATCCCTATTGTGGGGTCACCAGTACAGTATTTGTAAATTGAAATCATATCCCCTCTCAAGCGTCTCTTCTCCAAAGAGAATAAGTTCAGTGCTTGCAACCTTTCCTCATAACTAAGATCCTCCAGACCCTTTATTAGCTTTGTTGCCCTTCTTTGTACTCGCTCCATTTCCAGTACATCCTTCCTGAGGACTGGTGCCCAGAACTGGACAACATACTCCAGGTGCGGCCGGACAGAGCCTTGTAGAGTGGGAGAATTATTGTTTTATCTCTTGCGTTGATCCCCCTTTTAATGCATGCCAATATTCTGTTTGCTTTATTAGCAGCAGCTTGGCATTGCATGCCATTGCTGAGCCTATCATCTACTAGGACCCCCAGGTCCTTTTCCATCATAGATTCCCCTAGAGGTTCTCCCCCCCAGTGTATAGATTGCATTCATATTTTTGCCACCCAAATGCATTATTTTACATTTTTCTACATTGAACCTCATTTGCCATGTAGTCGCCCACCCCATTAATTTGTTCAGGTCTTTTTGCAAGGTTTCCACATCCTGCGGAGAAGTTATTGCCCTGCTTAGTTTAGTATCGTCTGCAAATACAGAGATTGAACTGTTTATCCCATCCTCCAGGTCGTTTATAAACAAATTAAATAGGATTGGTCCCAGCACAGAACCCTGGGGAACCCCACTACCCACCCTTGACCATTCTGAGTACTCCCCATTTATCACCACCCTCTGAACTCGCCCTTGTAGCCAGTTTTCAATCCATGTACTCACCCTATGGTCCATTCCAACGGACCTTATTTTGTACAGTAAACCTTTAGGGGGAACTGTGTCAAATGCTTTTGCAAAATCCAGATCCACCACGTCTACGGGCCTTCCTTTATCTAGATGGCAACTCACCTCCTCATAGAAGGTTAATAGATTGATTTGGCAAGAACGATTCTTCATGAATCCATGCTGATTACTGCTAATGATATCGTTCTTATTACTAAAATCTTGTATATAGTCCCTTATCATCCCCTCCAAGAGTTTACATACTATTGATGTTAGGCTAACTGGTCTGTAATTCCCAGGGATGTATTTTGGGCCCTTTTTAAATATTGGTGCTACATTGGCTTTTCTCCAATCATCTGGTACCATTCCAGTCTGACTGTCTGTAAAAATTAGGAACAACGGTCTGGCAATCACTTGACTGAGTTCCCTAAGTACCCTTGGCTGCAAGCCATCTGGTCCCGGGGATTTATTAATGTTAAGTTTCTCAAGTCTAATTTTAATTCTGTCCTCTGTTAACCATGGAGGTGCTTCCTGTGTTGTGTCATGAGGATAAACACTGCAGTTTTGGTTACTGAAGCCCCCCGATTCACTCGTGAAGACTGAGGAGAAGAGTAAATTCAATACCTTCGCCATCTCCCCATCCTTTGTAACCAGATGTCCTTCCTCATTCTTTATGGGGCCAATATGGTCTGTCCTCCCTTTTTTACTGTTTACATACTTAAAGAATTTCTTGGGATTTTTTTTGCTCTCCTCTGCTATGTGTCTTTCATGTTCTATCTTAGCCATCCTAATTGCACCCTTACATTTCTTGTTGCATTCTTTATAAAGTCTGAATGCTGAGGATGATCCCTCAACCTTGTATTTTTTGAAGGCCTTCTCCTTTGCTTTTATATGCATTTTTACATTGGAGTTAAGCCATCCAGGATTTTTGTTCGCTCTTTTAAATTTATTACACAATGGGATACATTGGCTAATGCCCTTATTTAATATGCTCTTAAAGCAAACCCATCTCTCCTCCGTATTCTTTGTTCCTAATATTTTATCCCAATTTATGCCTTTTAGCAAGGTTTGTAGTTTAGGGAAGTTGGCTCTTTTGAAATTCAGTGTCTTTGTGTTCCCTTCATGTTTCCTATTTGTGTGATTTATACTGAAACTAATTGACCTGTGATCGTGTTACCTAAATTGCCCCCTTATTTCCACATCCGTGATCAGGTCTGTATTGTTGGTAATCAGTAGATCCAGTAATGTTTTATTTCTAGTTGGTGCGTCTACCATCTGACCCATAAAATTGTCCTGCAAGACATTAAGGAACTGGCGAGCCTTAAATGAATGCGCGGTTCCCTCCGCCAAGTCTATGTCTGGATAATTAAAATCCCCCATTATGATAACACTTCCCATCCTTGCTGCTAATCCAATTTGTGATAGGAGATCCGTCTCCACTTCCTCCCTCAGGTTAGGGGGCCTATAGCATACTCCCAGTATTATTTTCCCCTTGGCTTCATCCCTTTGGAGCTCTACCCATAAGGATTCCACCTCCTCCCTAGCTCCCTCAGTGATGTCATCTCTCACATTCACTTGTACATTATTCTTGATATATAGGCATACCCCTCCCCCTTTTTTACCCTCTCTATCCTCTCTATTAATTCTTAATTAATTAATTCTGAACAACATCCCCTCCCCCTGGTTTGCACCAGAACTCTCGAACATCGCAAAAGCTCAGACCCGAACTCCTTACCCCATTGAAGTCTATGGGACCAGAGCTTGAAAAATGAAAAGTGCCCATTTTGAAGGCTTATGTGTCAATGCAATTTTTTTTGTTTTTTTTTTTAAGATTGTTTTTAAAGGAGCAGTGATTTTAATGATGCTTCAAGTGAAGAAATAAAAATGAAAAATTCCTTTAACCACTTGCAGACCAGCCCCTGTTATTATACTGCGGCAGGTCAGCTCGTTTCCGCAAATCGCCGTAGGTGTACGTCGGCTCTTTTAAGAGCCATAGCAGGTGTGCACCCGCAATATGGGACCCAATGCACATGGCCGGCCACCCGCGATCGCGGTAAAGAGAGCCAGAGCAGGGATCTGTCAATGTAAACAGGCAGATCTCCGTTCTGACAGGGGAGGAGAGAGAGATCTGCTGTTCCTAGTGATTAGGAACAGCAATCTCTCTCCTCCTCCAGCCAGTCCCATCCCCCCACAGTTAGAAACACCTCCCAGGGAACACATTTAACCCCCAGGTCGCCCCCTAATGTTAACCCCTTCCCTGCCAGTGTCATTTATACAGTAATCAGTGCATTCTTATAGCGCTAATCGCTGTATAAATGTCAGTGGTCCCAAAAGAGTGTCAAAAGTGTCCGATCTGTCCGCCGCAATGTTGCAGTCGCGCTAAAAATTGCAGATCACCGCTATTACTAGTAAAAAAATAAATAAATTAAAAATGTCATAAATCTATCCCCTATTTTGTAGACGCTGTAACTTTTGCACAAACCAATCAATATACGCTTATTGTGATTTTTTTACCAAAAATATGTAGAAGAATACATATTGACATAAACTGATGAAGAAATTCATTTTTTTTGGGGGGGGGGGGATATTTATTATAGCAAAAAGTAAAAAATATTGTTTTTTTTCAAAATTGTCACTCTTTTTTTGTTTATAGCGTAAAAAAAAAAACCCAGAGGTGATTAAATACCACCAAAAGAAAGTTCTATTTGTGGGAAAAAAAGGACGTCAATTTTGTTTGGGTACATCGTCGCAGGACCACGCAATTGTCAGTTAAAGCGACGCAGTGCCGTATCGCTAAAAATGGCCTGGTCATTAAGGGGGAAAATCTTCCGGGGCTGAAGTGGTTAAATATACATTTTTGGAGTTTCAAGTACAAAACACTCAGGTGTGAATGAGGCCTTAAGAGTTTTTTCTTTTTTTTCAAACAGACTCTTCAGAATAGATTACCCAAGCAAACAAGTGCACATAATGCTGTATACAGAATCTCACAACACCCCTCACATTTTTGTAAATATTTTATATTATCTTTTCATGTGACAACACTGAAGAAATTACACTTTGTAACAATGTAACGTAGTGAATGTACAGGTTGTATAATTTGCTTTCCCCTCAAAATAACTCAACACACAGCCATTAATGTCTAAAACGCTGACAAAAAAAGTGAGTACACCCCTAAGTGAAAATGTCCAAATTGGGCCCAATTAGCCATTTTCCCTCCCCGATGTCATGTGACTCGTTAGTGTTACAAGGTCTCAGATGTGAATGAGGAGCAGGTGTGTTAAAGTTGGTGTTATCACTTTCACTCTCTCATACTGGTCACTGGAAGTTCAACATGGCACCTCATGGAAAAGAACTCTCTGAGGATCTGAAAAGAAAGATGGCTTAGGTTATAAGAAGATTGCCAAGACCCTGAAACTGAGCTGCAGCATGGTGGCCAAGACCATACAGCGGTTTAACAGGACAGGTTCCACTCAGAACAGGCCTCGCCATGGTCGACCAAAGAAGTTGAGTGCACATGCTCAGCATCAAATCCAGAGGTTGTCTTTGGGAAATAGACATATAATTGCTGCCGGCATTGCTGCAGAGGTTGAAGGGGTGGGGGGTCAGCCTATCAGTGCTCTGACCATACGCTGCACACTGCATCAAATTGGTCTGCATGGCTGTCATCCCAGAATGAAGCCTCTTCTAAAGATGATGCACAAAGCCTGCAGTTTGCTGAAGACAAGCAGACTAAGAACATGGATTACTGGAACCATGTCCTGTGGTCTGATGAGACCAAGATAAATGTATTTGGTTCAGATGGTGTCAAGCGTGTGTGGCAGCAACCAGGTGAGGAGTACAAACACAAGTGTTTCTTGCCTACAGTCAAACATGGTGGTGGGAGTGTCATGGTCTGGGGCTGCATGAGTGCTGCCGGCACTGAGGCACTACAGTTCATTGAGCTAACCATGAATGCCAACATTTACTGTGACATACTGAAGCAGAGCATGATCCCCTCCCTTCGGAGACTGGGCTGCATAGCGGTATTCAGACATGATATTGACCCCAAACACACCTCCAAGACGACCACTGCCTTGCTAAAGAAGCTGAGGGTAAAGGTGATGGACTGGCCAAGCATGTCTCCAGACCTAAACCCTATTGAGCATCTGTGGGGCATCCTCAAATGGAAGGTGGAGGAACACAAGGTCTCTAACATCCACCAGCTCCCTGATGTTGTCATGGAGGAGTGGAAGAGGACTCCAGTGGCAACCTGTGAAGCTCTGGTGAACTCCATGTCCAAGAGGGTTAAGGCAGTGATAGAAAATAATGGTGGCCACACAAAATATTGACACTTTGGACCCAATTTGAACATTTTCACATACTCACTTTTATTGCCAGTGGTTTAGACAATAATGGCTGTGTGTTGAGTTATTTTGAGGGGACAGCAAATTTACACTGTTATACAAGCTGTACACTCACTACTTTACATTGTAGCAAAGTGTCATTTCTTCAGTGTTGTCACATGAAAAGATATAATAAAATATTTACAAAAATGTGAGGGGTGTACTCACTTTTGTGAGATACTGTATATACATACTTACCCACTCATTCACTAAATGAAGCATGTAATATGTTTTTAACAAACAAATATGAAGACGTAAAAACCTTTTGTTGCATGCAGCTTCATGTTAGATGTGTCAGTTACTAGTTATTAACTTAAACAATTTATTCAAATTGTAATTATGCAGAGCTAGCAGGTACTCATTAAGCTATGTTTGCATTATTGTTAACAAGTTATCTTTTCCTGTGCTAACATAATATCCTGTGACAGGTGCAAATGGGCTTTATGATTAATGGCTATATAACTTATCTCTAATTATCTAGAATGGTTACAGGCTTTCCTCGTGAAATTTGCTTGATTTTTACCTGTATGACTTTTTTAAAATAAATTATATTAAAGGCATATTCTAAACAACTAAAAATATATAATCCTTGTGCTGGATGATGTTGAGAACTGCTGCAACTAAATCTTGATTACTGGATTAAAGACACTATGAAAAAAAAAAAAGAGCGCGCTATATCTTTAAATCTAATAACCAAACCAGTGCAAATAAATAATAGATATACAAAATCGTGTTCAAATAAATTTGTAAATGAATGTGCATTGGAATTCATAAATGTGCAAAATAAATGGCCATACAATCGAAAAAGTCCATCAATAGTGAATTCATATTAGATCATAAAATATCTGAGTGCTTCTAAAGTGCTCAATGCTCCAAACATATGTAAGGTGCTCCAGTGCAAATAAGGTGCTCTTCAAAAAAGATTGGCCTCTTACCAGACTGGGGGATCTCAAACTATAGAGATTAAACAGCTCTAAACATCTCTTCTGGCTATCCGATGTTCTCACAATCAGGCATCCAGCTAGCTAAGTAACCCTGTCAGTAAGATATAGCTGCAGTGTTCCCACTGCTGGAGTGTTAGCCTGGTAGCTTACTCCACGTCCACACAATTAGTAGCCATGCACATTAAATATAAAGAATATAAAGAAGGAGAAGCCACATAGCGTAATACAGCTAAAAGAATCTTCTTTTATTAAAAGATAAAAATGCCCTTACATGTATCCAGCAATACAATCACAATGAAACAGAACACAGCCGCGGGACCATCCCACTGGCTCGTGTGTAATGACGGCACACTCTAGCTCTGCTCGATGCATTTCCCCAAAATTGGCGTCTTCTGGGACTGGAGGCTATTGTGGGACATTAGAATCTCCATTTAAAAGCAATAGCTGAGGATAGCTTGTGAACCCGAAGCATAATGCCCTCTAGAAAATGAATACATATAAAAACTGAGACATAACCAAGGGTATTGAAATGAAGGATAGGGTGTATTGGCGCTACCTAAAAAAACCTATATTAATCAATATGTTTGAAAACTGGGATAGCCAATAAATTCGCACCACCTACTTGAAATTATAAATCTAAGGGGTGTGCAGTATGTACAAACTCCCTTATTCACAATATGGGTAATGCCACCAGACAAGTATTTTACCAATGCTCATATGTTCAATAAATTATGATAAAACCAAGTGTCGCACCACTTATTGGATCCTACTGTGTCTGGGAATGAGACCAGAGACTAGATTCCATATAGTGCATTTACTAGGAACCATATAGCAATACAGTGGTATAGATATAAGTATTACTATCCTAATATGATATATTACGTTTAATTCAGCATAAATTGCAATTGCATAGGCCTAAAACTACTCAATAACATAGGAGACAGCAGCGATTAGATTTGCAACAGATATTATGACAGTCCCATATATTGATGTTAGGTGGCTCATGCAGATTCCCACAGGTGACTTTGGTGCTGCAATAAATTGTCAGGTGACTCTCGTGCTCCCCCTTTTGGTTGCCTACTCACCAGCTCCCAGACCCCCAACAGGGGTATAACGCTTATGATGTAGTGCGCTGGGTTGCTTCCATCTAGTGGGTTCTTATATTGTAGCCAGCTCCCCAAACCCCCCAGTGGGGTATTTCGTCTGTAGTGGGAAATAGATCCCCTTGCTGCCAGATATTGTAGTAGATATATCCTGTGCTTTTAAATCCTTGGCGATATTGCTTCCACTCATATATTCAGAAAAAAAGGGAGAGTTTCCATAGCATAATACCGTATGGCCACTTTATTTAAAATTATAACTAGACCAGGCACGCTGATCTTATAAAGAAAATGTTTTAAAATTGACAAAAACTATACTGAGACATAAAAATTATAAAGTCTCAATCAAACAAAAATTAACAAATTAAAAAATAAAGAAAAAATAAAGAAAAATAAAACTGCCAAATCCAGATACTGATTATAAATTTCTGTCCAGATGGGATAGGACAGCAATGATTGCCCAACAAAGTGCAAACTTAATTAAAAGCAAAGAGTCCCTCCAAACAAGCATATGGAGCACAAGGTATAAGGTTACCAGCTGCTAAACAGCGTCCTCCTCTTTCCTTGCCTTAGAGTAGACTGACAGAGCGTGATGCCGTTGAGAGTCCCTCCAAACAAGCATATGGAGCACAAGGTATAAGGTTACCAGCTGCTAAGCAGCGTCCTCCTCTCTCCTTGCCTTAGAGTAGACTGACAGAGCGTGATGCCGTTGTGCGCGCTTCGTCACATGACGTCCTCAGCAACGGTATCACACTCTTCACTCAGCTGAGTTTTATAGGAGGAGAGCGGTTTCATCTTAAGCCTGCCCCTCAGAGTTCTGGGGCTTGTTTTCAGCATATTTCTTATTAATTCAGTTTAGAATTAATATAGGAGGCTCATCTAATCAATTGCATATTGAAGATTGAATATTAAATTACATATCATTAATTATGGAATTTCATGAAATCGCTCTCCATTAACACTGATACAAATCTCTTATTTCATACATGTTAAACGGAACCCCCCTGCTGGTTGGAAATAAAATTACAAGTGTATTAGTCCAATATACAATATCTTTGGAGAGATGTTTTTAGACGATAATATATATAGAATAATTTATAAAATATTTTAGCAACCATCTAGAACATAAGTCCCAAAATCCAGGTATATTCCCAACATCTACCATATTGCCAGCCCCTGTTTATTATATATACGTGCTCTAATTTGTCTGTATTGAATGTGTAATTGTGAAAGTAAATTAACCAAACCCGATTATATGTCAGGGAACCTAACGTTCCATAAGTGAATAATATATATGTTTATATATATATATATCTACATATATACACAATGACACCCTACCCTCTTATTTACATGTGACTTAGAAACCGAAAATTAAATATTTTGTTTATATACATATTAACTTAATATTATATCTCGTGCATTATATTCCCCTAAAAATGAATCTATAAAGGTGAACGCGTGACACCTAGCAGGGTTGTGAGGTTCTATACCATATATAGAATAAAGTATACCACATATAGGGGACCTTAAATCCATAGACTATATATTGGCATAAGGCACTCCTGCATACTAATTACTAAGTGTCATTTTACACATTAACCCCCCTAATGCTGGGTGTGTGAGTACGTTTACTTAGGTGTGAGGATTGTATACCCTAATAAGTGATTAAAGTGCAACTTATAAATATAATAGTAACTTATGTGTCATTGTTATCTCTATAACTACCCCAGAGACTTTCTAAGATGTATTGTGTGTACTCTCTATATACCTTATGTATGGGGGGAGGCCGACCCTACAGGGAAGAAATTATATTGTGTATAATCATCCCCTGAAATAAGGGGTACACAGTAACCCCTCGTAGTTTTAGAGGCGGGATAAACAAGGTATGAATAGTTACAGGTCTGTGTATTCCCTAGGTAACCCCTAGGTTAGAGGTTATCTAGTATTCCCACAGTATGATGACGGTAACCAAGGCTTGAGTATATCAGGATTCAGCTATAAAGCAGTTCAGATCTATGTCTAGGTTGAGGCCCCTAGGCGCCAGGGACCTCAACCTATATATCCAAAA